>NC_092155.1:69158308-69375808 GCF_045791955.1 Oncorhynchus clarkii lewisi
AGGCAGCGCGTGAGATGGGGTTAAGAGCAGGTGAGTCTGGGAAGGGGTGATGCTGTGGATGTTTGTGTGTGTCTGTATGTTGTTGTTTGTACAGTTGAAGTCGGAAGTTAACATACACCTTAGCCAAAGACATTTGAACTCAGTTTTCACAATTCCTGACATTTACTCATTGTATAAATTCCCGGTCTTAGGTCAGTTAGGATCACCACTTTATTTTAAGAATGTGAAATGTCAGAATAATTGGAGAGAGATTTATTTCAGCTTTTATTTCTTTCATCACATTCCCAGTGGGTCAGAAGTTTACATACACTCAATTAGTATTTGGTAGTATTGCCTTTAAATTGTTTAACTTGGGTGAAGCGTTTTGGGTAGCCTTCCGCAAGCTTCCCACAATAAGTTGGGTGAATTTTGGCCCATTCCTCCTGATAGAGCTGGTGTAACTGAGTCAGGATTGTAAGGCCTCCTTGCTCGCACACGCTTTTTCCATTCTGCTCACAAATTCTTTATAGGATTGAGATCAGGGCTTTGTGATGGCCACTCCAATATATTGACTTTGTTGTCCTTAAGCCATTTTGCCACAACATTGGAAGTTTGCTTGGGGTCATTGTCCATTTGGAAGACCCATTTGCAACCAAGCTTTAACTTCCTGACTGATGCCTTGAGATGTTGCTTCATTATGTCCACATAATGTTCCTGCCTCATGATGCCATCTATTTTGTGAAGTGCACCAGTCCCTCCTGCAGCAAAGCACTCCCACGACATGATGCTGCCACCCCAGTGCTTCATGGTTGGGATGGTGTTCTTCGGCTTGCAAGCCTCCCCCTTTTTCCTCCAAACATCACGATGGTCATTATGGCCAAATAGTTCTATTTTTGTTTCAGACCAGAGGACATTTCTCCAAAAAGTACGATCTTTGTCCCAATGTGCAGTTGCAAACCGTAGTCTGGCTTTTTCATGGTGGGCTTGGAGCAGTGGCTTCTTCCTTGCTGAGCGGCCTTTCAGGTTATGTCGATATTGGACTCGTTTTACTGTGGATATAGATACTTTTGTACCTGTTTCCTCCAGCACCTTCACAAGGTCCTTTGCTGTTGTTCTGGGATTGACTTGCACTTTTCGCACCAAAGTACGCTCATCTCTAGGAGACAGAACGCGTCTCCTTCCTGAGCGGTATGGCGGCTGCGTGGTCCCATGATGTTTATACTTGCGTACTATTGTTTGTACAGATGAACGTGGTACCTTCAGGCATTTGGAAATTGCTCCCAATGATGAACCAGACTTGTGGAGGTCTACAATTGTTTTTCTGAAGTCTTGACTGATTTCTTTTGATTTTCCCATGATGTCAAGCGAAGAGGCACTGAGTTTGAAGGTAGGCATTGAAATACATCCACAGGTACACCTCCAATTGACTCAAATGATGTCAATTAGGCTATCAGAAGCTTCTAAAGCCATGACATCATTTTCTGGAATTTTCCAAACTGTTTAAAGGCACAGTCAACTTAGTGTATGTAAACTTCTGACCCACTGGAATTGTGACACAGTGAATTATAAGTGAAATAATCTGTCTGTGGACAATTGTTGTAAAAATTACTTGTGTCATGCACAAAGTAGATGTCCTAATCAACTTGCCAAAACTATAGTTTTGGCAACGTAAGTGCATGTAAACTAGTTTTAATGACTCCAACGTAAGTGCATGTAAACTAGTTTTAATGACTCCAACGTAAGTGCATGTAAACTAGTTGTAATGACTCCAACGTAAGTGCATGTAAACGAGTTTTAATGACTCCAACGTAAGTGCATGTAAACGAGTTGTAATGACTCCAACGGAAGTGCATGTAAACTAGTTGTAATGACTCCAACGTAAGTGCATGTAAACTAGTTGTAATGACTCCAGCGTAAGTGCATGTAAACTTCCGTCTTCAACCTGTATGTGCATATTTTGTCATGTTAAAAAAAAGTAAAAAAATATAGATCCAATCGGTTACTTTTGATTTCCAATAGAGAAAAAAGTAGTCCAATAATAGGATTCCAATAGGATTCTGATAAAGGTGACACAAAATCCTATAGGACTGCAAGATTCATATAACATCCAATATGATTACTTTTTATTTCCAATAAGATAAAAGTAGTACAATAGGATTCTGATAAAGGTGACACAAAATCCTATAGGATTCGATTGGAAAAATCTCTAAAAATATAAGATTTTGGACTAGGGGATCATATCCACACAAGTTCCAAATGTATACTGAACAAAAATATAAATGCAAGTTGTAAAATGTTGGTCCCATGTTTCATGAGATGAAATAAAATATCTCAGAAATGTTTCATACGCACAAAAAAACAAATTTCTTTAAAATGTTGTGTACAAATTTGTTTACATCCCTGTTAGTGAAACTTCCTCCTTTCCCAAGATAATCCATCCACTTGACAGGTGTGGCATATCAAGAACCTGATTAAAACTTCTTATGGCTGCAATCCCTTTAACGGGATGATATGACAACAGCCAGTGAAAGTGCATGGCGCCAAATTCAAAACAGCAGAAATCTCATAATTAAAATTCCTCAAGCATAGAAATATCTTATACCATTTTAAAGGTAATCTTGTTGTTAATCCCAACAAAGTGTCCGATTTCAAATAGGCATTACAGTGAAAGCACCACAAACGATTATGTTAGGTCAGAGCCAAGCCACAGAAAAACACAGCCATTTTTCCAGCCAAAGAGAGGAGTCATAAAAAGCACAAATAGAGATAAAATTAATCACTAACCTTTGATGATCTTCATCAGATGACACTCATAGGACTTCATGTTACACAATACATGTATGTTTTGTTCGGTAAAGTTCATATTTATATCAAAAAATCTCAGTATACATTGGGCGCGTTATGTTCAGTAGTTCCAAAAACTCTGGTGAATTTGCAGAGAGCCACAACAATTTACAGAAATACTAATCATAAATGTTGATGAAAATACAAGTGTTATACATGGAATTAAAGATATACTTCTCCTTAATGCAACCGCTGTGTCAGCTTTCAAAAAAGCTTTACGGAAAATCAAACCATGCTATAATCTGAGAACAGCGCTCAGAGAACAAAAACATATATCCATGTTGGAGTCAACAGAAGTCAGAAATAACATGATAAATATTCACTTACCTTTGATGATCTTCATCAGAATGCAGTCCCAGGAATCCCAGGTCCACAATAAATGTTTGATTTGTTCGATAATGTCCATAATTTATGTCCAAGTAGCTACTTTTGTTAGCGCGTTTGGTAAACAAATCAAAACTCACGAAGCACGTTCACTAGTTGCAGACGAAATGTCAAAAAGTTCCGTTACAGACCGTAGAAACTTGTCAAACGATGTATGGAATCAATCTTTAGGATGTTTTTAACATAAATCTCCAATAATATTCCAACCGGAAAATTCCTTTGTCTTCAGAAAAGCAAAGAAACGGGAGATACCTCTCATGTGAAATGCGCGTGACCAGCGCGTGACTGCTGCCAGACCTCTGACTCAATCCACTCTCATTCGGCCCCACTTCACAGCCTCAAACAAGTTTCTAAAGACGGTTGACATCTAGTGGAAACCTTAGGAAGTGCAAGATGACCAATATCCCACTGTAACTTCAATAGGGGCTGAGTTGAAAATCGACCAACCTCAGATTTCCCACTTCCTGGTTGGATTTTTTCTCAGGTTTTTGCCTGCCATATGAGTTCTGTTATACTCACAGACATCATTCCGTTTTAGAAACTTCAGAGTGTTTTCTATCCAATAATAATACTAATATGCATATATTAGCAACTGGGACTGAGGGGCAGGCAGTTTACTCTGGGCGCTACTCAATACTGCCCCTGCAGCCATAAAAGGATAAATAGCATGATCACTACACAGGTGCACCTTGTGCTGGGGGCAATAAAAGACCACTCTAAAATGTGCAGTTTTGTCACACAACACAATTCCACAAATGTCTCAAGTTTTGAAGCAGCGTGCAACAAGCATGCTGACTGCAGAAATGTCCACCAGAGCTGTTGCCAGAGAATAGAATGTTAATTTCTCTACCAACGCCGTTTTAAGAATTTCCTTATATTTCCTTATATGAACTGTAACTCAGTAAAATCGTTGAAATTGGTGCATGCTGCGTTTATATTTTTGTTCAGTATAACTGAATCAGCAGAACAAGAAACACCCTTTGATACTAAACAATCATTTGTTTTCCTGATGGAAGCTCAGTATGCACAAACAAGAAAGCAATTCGAACATCTGTCTTTTCCTCTGATTAAAACATGCATACCAATACCGTAGAGTGTGCCAGGAAGGAAATGAGAGGAATCATCTGGGTGTTTGACATAAAGAATTACTAAGAATTACTTACTAAAGAATGTACTACCTTCTTACTTAATAACAAGCATCCATTTATAAGGATGGTCATCAACATAAATATAAAATGTAATGATTGAAGATTTTCAAGATTATTTTCCTTATTAGATGAACGATATGAAAAGCCATCAAAGCCATTTTAGATGTTGTCTCCGTCTGTCTATTATTAATACTTTATGAGTGTATATCTGGATAATTATCGGGGTTCATAAATGTGTTAATCAACATCAGAAGAGTTTGGTTAGTGTGGCAGAACACACACAAACACACACAAACACACACGAACACACACACACACACACACACACACACACACACACACACACACACACACACACACACACGCACACACACACACACACACACACACACACACACCAAGGTGAGTCCACACACCAAGGTGAGTCTATATCTTCTCCCTGCCTCTCTTGGCTCTCACCTTTCTGTCAGTGCATGGTCATCCTACTCACGCGTGTCCTGCCCTTTCTATGAGTGTCCCTACAGCAGGGGGAAGGAAGTAGGGAGAAATGGTTGGAGTGATAACCAAATCCAACAAAAATCTCAAAACTGGGCTTAGGGGTGTACATGAAAAGAACAGAAGGGTCCACACACTATATACTCTTTATACCACCTTAGTTTTTATATGTTTTATTTAACCTTTATTTAACTAGGCAAGTTAGTTATTAAGAACAAATTCTTATTTACAATGACAGCCAACCCCGGCCAAACCCGGACGATGCTGGGCCAATTGTGCGCAGCCCTATGGGACTCCCAGTCACAGCCGGATGTGATATTGTAATGCGCAGAGCGTGGCAGGTGTTTATTTCGCCTTCGCAGAAGGCAGGAATCGTGGTCACAGGCAGGCAATTGTCATACACAGGTAGGCAAACAGGCAGGTGAAACAAAACTAGGACTGAAGGCTATAACTGGTCCTCACAAACGAGCTACGAAAAGGCTTAGTAGAGTCGAAACGAACAATACCTCATAAAGGCACAAACAGGATGAACTCAACTAAATAAGGAGCTGATGAGACCAGGTGAGTAACTAACACAGGTGAAATCAATGAACAGGGCTACGTTCAAGAACACAATGAACAGAACACAAGGTTGACTAAGAAATTAAATACAGAACCTTACAGTACCCCCCCTCCTGACAACCACCGGAGTGTGGAGCAGGCGGGCTGGGAAGCAGAGGCAGCCGCCTACCTTGGGGGCGAGGTCCGACAGGCTGGTTCGACAAGGTCGTCGACTGTCCCGACATTCTGCGTTGATCAGTTTGGGGATCAGTTTGGGGGAGTGGGACGGTCCAGACGGTTACGGTGGAATGAATCATCTCTGGGTCGAGGATGTCCTAGTCGGGGACCCCGGACCGGTCTGCAGGCCCGTAACCTTCCCAGTCCACTAGATAGTGGATGCAGTCTCTCAGGCTTTTGGAATCAAGGATGGCCTGAATGGCGTAGGCAGGTTCCCCTCCAACGTCCACCGGTGGGGGCGCACTGTGGGTTGAGACTGGAGGATGAAGAGGACTGGAGGATGAAGAGGACTGGAGGATGAAGAGGACTCGAGGTGGCCGGTTTCAATAGAGACACATGGAAGGACGAGGAGATTTTATACTGATGGGGTAACTGGAGCTGATACGTGACAAGGTTGATGTGATGGGTTATCTTGAAGAGACCAATAAAGGGAGGACAGAACTTTTTGCGGGGGAGGCGGAGCCGGATGCCTCTAGTAAAGAGCCACACAAGCTGTCCGGGGTGAAAGAGTGGCGTAGGTTGGCGGCGTCTGTCGACAAAGCGCTTCTGGGTATTAGAGGCTTCCTGCAGATGCCGGTGAGCATTCTACCATACCCGCTCACTACGCCGAAACCAGTCGTCAACAGCTGGGACAGTACCAGGCTTCGCCTCCCAGGTAAACATGGGGGGTTGGTAACCAAGTACACACTGAAATGGAGTAATACCACCTTATACCACCCCACCTTATACAAACAGACAGCTGTGGTATTATTATACAACCTTATACCACCTTATACCACCTTATACCACCCCATACCACCTTATAGCACCTCATACCACCTAATACCACCCCACCTTATACAAACAGACAGCTGTGGTAACATTATACAACCTTATACCACCTTATACCACCTTATACCACCCCATACCACCTTATAGCACCTCATACCACCCAATACCACCCCACCTTATACAAACAGACAGCTGTGGTAACATTATACAACCTTATACCACCTTATACCACCTTATACCACCTTATAGCACCTCATACCACCTTATACCACCCCACCTTATACAAACAGACAGCTGTGGTAACATTATACCACCTTATACCACCCCATACCACCTTATAGCACCTCATACCACCTTATACCACCCACCTTATACAAACAGACAGCTGTGGTAACATTATACAACCTTATACCACCTTATACCACCCCATACCACCTTATAGCACCTCATACCACCTTATACCACCCACCTTATACAAACAGACAGCTGCGGTAACATTATACCACCGTATACAACCTTATACCAACTTATACCACCTTATACCACCCCATACCACCTTATAGCACCTCATACCACCTAATACCACCCCACCTTATACAAACAGACAGCTGTGGTAACATTATACAACCTTATACCACCTTATACCACCCCATACCACCTTATAGCACCTCATACCACCTTATACCACCCACCTTATACAAACAGACAGCTGCGGTAACATTATACCACTGTATACCACCTTATACCACCGTATACCACCTTATACCACCCCATACCACCTTATAGCACCTCATACCACCTTATACCACCCCACCTTATACAAACAGACAGCTGTGGTAACATTATACCACCTTATACCACCCCATACCACCTTATAGCACCTCATACCACCTTATACCACCCTATACCACCTAATATCACATTATACCACGTTATACCACATTATACCACCTTATACCACCCCACCTTACACAAACAGACAGCTGTGGTAACATTATACCACCTTATACCACCCCATACCACCTTATAGCACCTCATACCACCTAATACCACATTGTACCACCTTATACCACATTATACCACCTTATACCACCTTAAACCACCTTATACCACCTTATAGCACCTCATAGCACCTAATACCACCTTATACCACCTTAAACCACCGTATAGCACCTAATACCACCTTATACCACCTCATACCACCTTATACCACCTTAAACCACCGTATAGCACCTTATACCACCTCATACCACCTTAAACCACCTTAAACCACCTTAAACCACCGTATAGCACCTTATACCACCTCATACCACCTTAAACCACCTTAAACCACCTTAAACCACCGTATAGCACCTTATACCACCTCATACCACCTCATACCACCTTAAACCACCTTAAACCACCGTATAGCACCTTATACCACCTCATACCACCTTAAACCACCTTAAACCACCTTAAACCACCTTAAACCACCGTATAGCACCTTATGCAACCTCATACCACCTTAAACCACCTTAAACCACCTTATAGCACCTTATGCAACCTCATACCACCTTAAACCACCTTAAACCACCGTATAGCACCTTATGCAACCTCATACCACCTTAAACCACCTTAAACCACCGTATAGCACCTTATACCACCTCATACCACCTTAAACCACCTTAAACCACCTTATACCACCTTAAACCACCTTAAACCACCGTATAGCACCTTATGCAACCTCATACCACCTTAAACCACCTTAAACCACCTTATAGCACCTTATGCAACCTCATACCACCTTAAACCACCTTAAACCACCGTATACCACCTTAAACCACCTTAAACCACCTTAAACCACCTTAAACCACCGTATAGCACCTTATGCAACCTCATACCACCTTAAACCACCTTAAACCACCTTATAGCACCTTATGCAACCTCATACCACCTTAAACCACCTTAAACCACTGTATAGCACCTTATACCACCTTATACCACCTCATGACACCTCATACCACCTCATCAATCAATCAATCAATCAAATGTATTTATAAAGCCCTTCTTACATCAGCTGATGTCACAAAGTGCTGTACAGAAAGTGCTCATAGCACCTCATACCACCTCATATCACATTATACAACCTTATACCACTGTATAGCACCTCATACCACCTTATAGCACCTCATACCACATTATAGCACCTTATACCACCTTATAGCCGCTTGGGCGGCAGGTAGCCTAGTGGTTAGAGCGTTGGCCTAGTAACCGAAAGGTTGCTAGATCAAATCCCCGAGCTGACAAGGTAAAAATCTGTCGTTCTGCCCCTGAACAAGGCAGTTAACCCACTGTTCTTGGGCTGTCATAGTAAATAAGATTGTTTTCTTAATTGACTTGCCTAGTTAAATAAAGGTAAAAAATAATACAAATATCACCTTGTGCCACTTTTAACCTCCTTAATGACAACGTTTCAATCCAGAGTATCATCAGGTCAAACAATGTCATCAAATGTGATATACAGAGCATGTAGTGTGCTGGCCTTTCTGTACTTAACTAAAAGTCTGTTTGAAAACAATGTTCGTTTTTAGGCCAACCGTTCGGACAATACAGGCGTTTTTGTGAGAAGATTTTTGGGATGTCTTAAGGTCTGACAAACACCGCTGTAGATTGGCCACCTTCCACCACAGATGTGGAAGGCTGACATAGGCGGATGTGGCAGATTCAGACACAGCCCAAGCAACAAAAAATTATCTCTAGCTTCTTTATTATGTTACTTAGATTGACGCATGGGTGCGTCAATAGACTCTTACAGATTAAGGTGATATACGGAGCACATAGCATGCTGGCCTTTATGTCCTTGTCACAAAAGGAGAGACTCATTTTCCATCAACATCAAAATGGATCACACTGATGATTTAGCTGATCTATACACAGTCATATTTCAGGACCTCCCATAGGAATCAATACACACACACACCTTGGATGGGACAGTTATACAAGGAATGAACTAACTGAGATAAGTATATCAGGAGTGTTGACATAAAGCTGGCGACATTTACATAGCATGACTCTGTTTATTGTCGAGAGACACACATCTGAATGTCGAGGCTATGTCTCTCATCATGTCTGTCAGTATGCAAAGTCTGTTTATGACACACACACAGACACACACACAGACACACACACAGACACACACACACACACACACACACACACACACACACACACACACACACACACACACACACACACACACACACACACACACACACACACACACACACACACACACACACACACACACACACACACACACACACACACACACACACACACACATACACCTCACTGAATATCAATTGTTGTAAACTGCCGTGCTCAGACAACCAGACAGCTGCGGTAACATCTGAGGATTCCGTTACTAGACAAAGTGAAAGGTAGCTAAACGCTGAGGTGAGTTAAAAGGTGAGGGACTGTACTTACTTTTGCTTGTGATCCTCTTCAGTGATGTTTCACAAAGGTGTCCAAATCCTCATCACAATTCACATCCCTTTGATTCAACAGTGAAGTCCATGCATGTCCATTGTTTCTGTGTTTGTGTGAGGGATCATTGAATCAGTTTGTCTGTTTACGCTAATGTAGATCAAGAGACCAGTGTTAGAACTGTCTGTCTCAAATATTATGTGATCTAAATGTGTTCAGAGCTTGTAGGGTGTTACAGGCTGTAGTTAAATGTATGTCAATATGTCAGTACTGAATTTGCCTTGTGGTTAATGGCATTTGGCTGCTGTGTAGTTCACAACAGTCCGAGAGTAATCCATTAGTTGCCAGGCTCCGTGTGTGTCTCTCTCTCCTCTGCTACCTCTGAGAGACTACTCACTGACTGGACTGAATTTAAGCTCCGTCTGCTATTACCATCCCTCCTTCACTCTCCCTCCCTCTCCTCCTCCCATTTTCCCCTCCTCCTGGGTCAAACTAGCTGTCCTCTAGGATGGGAGGAGGAGCTAACATCCAGAGGGGAGGGGAGCCAATGTTTTTATACATACCAATGAACTATATCAGAGAGAGAGAGGCTGTACATAGACTTACACTGTGCATAGCCATAATATGACATTTGAAATGTCTCTATTCCTTTGAAACTTTTGTGAGTGTAATGTTTACTGTTAATTTTTTATTGTTTATTTCACTTTGGTTTATGATTTATTTCACTTGCGATGGCAATGTAAACATATGTTTCCTATGCCAATAAAGCCCTTTGAATTGAATTTTGAGAGAGAGAGAGAGAGAGAGAGAGAGAGAGAGAGAGAGAGAGAGAGAGAGAGAGTACATATACAATACTGTTTAAGGTGTCGCTATGTGTTTACTGACATTTTACTCCTGTCCTTATTATTAGTTTGTTGTTTTCACACTGTCTCATCACTTAATCCCCCCTTTGTTCACAACATTGTTACTAAACATGTACAACCTGTGGTAAGCAATATGGGGTTTCCTGTTGTGGCCTGCCTGTTCACCATGAATACCTGAATACCACAATCTATGAATAACTATAGGCTGACTCAGTTAAGTCAACTACACACCCCTCCTGGCACTACCCGAACACACCTGTGTACTGTAGGTAGGTAACTACACACCCCACCTGGCACTACCCGAACACACCTGTGTACTGTAGGTAGGTAACTACACACCCCACCTGGCACTACCCGAACACACCTGTGTACTGTAGGTAGGTAACTACACACCCCACCTGGCACTACCCGAACACACCTGTGTAGTGTAGGTAGGTAACTACACACCCCACCTGGCACTACCTGAACACACCTGTGTAGTGTAGGTAGGTAACTACACACCCAGTCTCACATTGCCATACCTCCAAAATCACGCTGTTGCCGATTGGACAAACAGTTTGAATGGACCACTGGCTCCCAGCCGCAAGATTTTTATTGGATGATCAATTTCAAGAACTCTCCCCCCACACGCTTGTAGAACAGATGCTGTGTGTTATACGGGTCAGTTTTCCATATCGGTAGTTGTTTCCTATTCTAGTTTCAAGTACTAGTTTTTAAGTTATCAAGTGTGGCCGACAGCCTGCGATTTATATTTATTTAAATTGAAAGTGGATTACGCTGGTAAATTCAAACATCACAACACGTTCTAAACCACTCAGGTGAAACACTTTCTTCCTTGTCTCCATTCGTCCACATGGCTGCTGGCTGCACTTTACTACCACCGAAAATAGTGAAGATTGACCATTATTTTGTAAGAAACATTAATGTGTTGAAAATCCCAAATGGTTTATATAGTCAACTTACACACAGCTCTGACATACACTCCACCAGACATGCCACCAGGTGTCTTTTCACAGTTCCCAAATCCAGAACAAGTACAAGAAAGCGTGCAGTATTATATAGGGCCATTATTGCATGGAACTCCATTCCATCTCATATTGCTCAAATTAATATCAAACCTGGTTTCCAAAACAGATAAAGCAACACCTCGCGGCACAACGCCTCTCCCCTATTGGACCTAGATAGTTTGTGTGTATGTGTATGTATTGATATGTCTATTAATGTTCTGTATTGTGTCATGTTTCCTGTTTTGTGTGGACCCCGGGAAGAGTAGCTGCTGCTTCTGCAACATCTAATAGGGATCCTAATAAAATATCTAAAATACCATAAGGACCCTAAAAAACGGAGGCAGTGGAAGAACCTATTCAAGTAAGTAAATACATTTTTCAAATGTTACAAAACTGCTGCGCCACTCGGGATGCAGTGCCTTAGACCGCTGCGCCACTCGGGATGCAGTGCCTTAGACCGCTGTGCCACTCGGGATGCAGTGCCTTAGACCGCTGCGCCACTCAGGATGCAGTGCCTTAGACCGCTGTGCCACTCGGGATGCAGTGCCTTAGACCGCTGTGCCACTCGGGATGCAGTGCCTTAGACCGCTGCGCCACTCAGGATGCAGTGCCTTAGACCGCTGTGCCACTCGGGATGCAGTGCCTTAGACTGCTGCACCACTCAGGATGCAGTGCCTTAGACCGCTGCGCCACTCGGGACGCAGTGCCTTAGACCGCTGTGCCACTCGGGATGCAGTGCCTTAGACCGCTGCGCCACTCAGGATGCAGTGCCTTAGACCGCTGTGCCACTCGGGATGCAGTGCCTTAGACCGCTGTGCCACTCGGGATGCAGTGCCTTAGACCGCTGCGCCACTCGGGATGCAGTGCCTTAGACCGCTGTGCCACTCGGGATGCAGTGCCTTAGACCACTGCGCCACTCAGGATGCAGTGCCTTAGACCGCTGCGCCGCTCGGGATGCAGTGCCTTAGACCGCTGCGCCACTCGGGATGCAGTGCCTTAGACCGCTGCGCCGCTCGGGATGCAGTGCCTTAGACCGCTGCGCCGCTCGGGATGCAGTGCCTTAGACCGCTGCGCCGCTCGGGATGCAGTGCCGTAGACCGCTGCGCCTCTCGGAATGCAGTGCCTTAGACCGCTGCTCCGCTCGGGATGCAGTGCCTTAGACCGCTGCGCCGCTCGTGATGCAGTGCCTTAGACCGCTGCGCCGCTCGGGATGCAGTGCCTTAGACCGCTGCGCCGCTCGGGATGCAGTACCTTAGACCGCTGCGCCGCTCGGGATGCAGTGCCTTAGACCGCTGCGCCGCTCGGGATGCAGTACCTTAGACCGCTGCGCCGCTCGGGATGCAGTGCCTTAGACCGCTGCGCCGCTCGGGATGCAGTGCCTTAGACCGCTGCGCCGCTCGGGATGCAGTGCCTTAGACCGCTGCGCCACTCGGGATGCAGTGCCTTAGACCGCTGTGCCACTCAGGATGCAGTGCCTTAGACCGCTGCGCCACTCAGGATGCAGTGCCTTAGACCGCTGTGCCACTCGGGATGCAGTGCCTTAGACCGCTGTGCCACTCGGGATGCAGTGCCTTAGACCGCTGCGCCACTCAGGATGCAGTGCCTTAGACCGCTGTGCCACTCGGGATGCAGTGCCTTAGACTGCTGCGCCACTCAGGATGCAGTGCCTTAGACCGCTGCGCCACTCGGGACGCAGTGCCTTAGACCGCTGTGCCACTCGGGATGCAGTGCCTTAGACCGCTGCGCCACTCAGGATGCAGTGCCTTAGACCGCTGTGCCACTCGGGATGCAGTGCCTTAGACCGCTGTGCCACTCGGGATGCAGTGCCTTAGACCGCTGCGCCACTCGGGATGCAGTGCCTTAGACCGCTGTGCCACTCGGGATGCAGTGCCTTAGACCGCTGCGCCGCTCGTGATGCAGTGCCTTAGACCGCTGCGCCGCTCGGGATGCAGTGCCTTAGACCGCTGCGCCACTCGGGATGCAGTGCCTTAGACCGCTGCGCCGCTCGGGATGCAGTGCCTTAGACCGCTGCGCCGCTCGGGATGCAGTGCCTTAGACCGCTGCGCCGCTCGGGATGCAGTGCCGTAGACCGCTGCGCCTCTCGGGATGCAGTGCCTTAGACCGCTGCTCCGCTCGGGATGCAGTGCCTTAGACCGCTGCGCCGCTCGTGATGCAGTGCCTTAGACCGCTGCGCCGCTCGGGATGCAGTGCCTTAGACCGCTGCGCCGCTCGGGATGCAGTACCTTAGACCGCTGCGCCGCTCGGGATGCAGTGCCTTAGACCGCTGCGCCGCTCGGGATGCAGTACCTTAGACCGCTGCGCCGCTCGGGATGCAGTGCCTTAGACCGCTGCGCCGCTCGGGATGCAGTGCCTTAGACCGCTGCGCCACTCGGGATGCCCCTTGGCTAAGTTAATTAAATGTCATCAGCTAGCTAACTTCCTATTAGCTAGCTATCATGATGTATTAATTGTAAATTTAAAATCACAGTCTCCAAATGTATTTGTAGATAACAGCCATGGAAGAGTGTGAAATTGCAGCTTCAGCTGTCAGTAAAGTGAGTGTGTAGGCTACTGTACTGTCAGTAAAGTGAGTGTGTAGGCTACTGTACTGTCAGTAAAGTGAGTGTGTTGGCTACTGTACTGTCAGTAAAGTGAGTGTGTAGGCTACTGTACTGTCAGTAAAGTGAGTGTGTTGGCTACTGTACTGTCAGTAAAGTGAGTGTGTAGGCTACTGTACTGTCAGTAAAGTGAGAGTGTTGGCTACTGTACTGTCAGTAAAGTGAGTGTGTAGGCTACTGTACTGTCAGTAAAGTGAGTGTGTAGGCTACTGTACTGTCAGTAAAGTGAGTGTGTAGGCTACTGTACTGTCAGTAAAGTGAGTGTGTTGGCTACTGTACTGTCAGTAAAGTGAGTGTGTAGGCTACTGTACTGTCAGTAAAGTGAGTGTGTAGGCTACTGTACTGTCAGTAAAGTGAGTGTGTAGGCTACTGTACTGTCAGTAAAGTGAGTGTGTAGGCTACTGTACTGTCAGTATAGTGAGTGTGTTGGCTACTGTACTGTCAGTAAAGTGAGTGTGTTGGCTACTGTACTGTCAGTATAGTGAGTGTGTTGGCTACTGTACTGTCAGTAAAGTGAGAGTGTAGGCTACTGTACTGTCAGTAAAGTGAGCGTGTAGGCTACTGTACTGTCAGTAAAGTGAGAGTGTAGGCTACTGTACTGTCAGTAAAGTGAGTGTGTAGGCTACTGTACTGTCAGTAAAGTGAGTGTGTAGGCTACTGTACTGTCAGTAAAGTGAGTGTGTAGGCTACTGTACTGTCAGTAAAGTGAGTGTGTAGGCTACTGTACTGTCAGTAAAGTGAGTGTGTAGGCTACTGTACTGTCAGTAAAGTGAGAGTGTAGGCTACTGTACTGTCAGTAAAGTGAGTGTGTTGGCTACTGTACTGTCAGTAAAGTGAGTGTGTAGGCTACTGTACTGTCAGTAAAGTGAGTGTGTAGGCTACTGTACTGTCAGTAAAGTGAGTGTGTAGGCTACTGTACTGTCAGTAAAGTGAGTGTGTAGGCTACTGTACTGTCAGTAAAGTGAGTGTGTAGGCTACTCTACTGTCAGTAAAGTGAGTGTGTAGGCTACTGTACTGTCAGTAAAGCGAGAGTGTTGGCTACTGTACTGTCAGTAAAGTGAGTGTGTTGGCTACTGTACTGTCAGTAAAGTGAGTGTGTAGGCTACTGTACTGTCAGTAAAGTGAGTGTGTAGGCTACTGTATTGTCAGTAAAGTGAGTGTGTTGGCTACTATACTGGATGGGGCAGGTCATTTTTTCTGTTTGCCTGAAATGATGCTTCAGTAATAAATTCCTACTTGCTACTACTCCATGATCTGTTGTTGTTTAGACTAAGATGTCTAATATTTACATACCAGTTAGCTTATTTGTACATTTTGAAGTGATGAAGTGTTGATTCTTTAAAGTGTTAAACTTGTTTTAATTGTTCAACTATTATTCAAAATGAACTATTGTAAGTGTTGATGAATCACATATCACAATCCTGCAACAAAGAGGGGAAGGGGTAAGTCTGTAATGTGTCTGTGTTTCTGTGTATTTGTATTCTCAAATTAACCTTTGCTTTTTGTCCAGTTGTAAACTCTCCAATGTGTTTTATTTGATTGTCAGTCTCTCTCAGTATATCATCTATGTGAATCCACTTAGCACCGCATCATATTACATCCATTGCCAGTGCAGTCATAGGCCTACAGTATGATGGGCATTTTCTGTCCTCACGCACTGTTGTTCCTACTACACTAATCTGGAGAGCCCTGATTTCCACCTGGTTCCGACCGTAGGTAGGTAACTACAAACTACCTGGCACCTCAACACACCTTACCTGGCACCTCAACACACCTGTGTAGGTAGGTCAATATTGAATTATGTAACATGTTTTGTAGCCCCAATTAAAAGCACTTAAAATGAATTTGACTTGACTAATCATGATAGAGAGAGGATGTGTGTGTGTGTGTGTGTGTGTATGTTTCAAAAACAGACTTTGTTGTGTGCACACAGTATGTGTGTTTGTGTGTGTACACTGTCTCTGTTTTCATTTCAACGCCACCAGCACACAGATAAAAGTGTGTTTTACCAGGAGTATTGTCTTTCTCCCTGCTTGAGCAGAGTAGACCAGCATGGAGCTGGCCCTGAGCCAATGGAGTGTCCCATGATGTCACAACTGAAGCCAGAGAGCTCTAGAACTCGAGCAGTGCCAGATTCTCCTCACATGCCACCTTCAATCAAACTCTTTTGATGTTCTACCGATGGAAGTTGTAACATGGCCCAGAGTTCTCAGAAACGAGTGTAATATGATTATCCTGTCTCCAAACAGGACATTGGCTTTGTCCCAAATGACACCCTATTCCCTACATAGGACATTACTTTTGACCAGAGCCCTGGTCAAAAGTAGTGCATTAAATAGAGAATAGGGTGTCATTTGGGACGTAGCCATGATGTCACATCAATCCATGATCCACTTCTCCTCTATTAAAGTGAACCAGTGGAGTGAGAACACGAAGGGGAAGCAGCAGGAGGAAGGCTGCTGGCCAAAGACGGAGAGTTAACACTTAATGAAAGTACATCAGGCAGCCCGTAAACACAAAGAAATATTATTCTTTATGCCTAGGACCGGTGTAAATCACTAAGAGGAAACCTATTGTGATCATAGCCAGGAGGAAAACATTTGATTATGCCATGTAACTCAGACAGGGAGTGTGTGAGTAGTCTGTTTAAGAAAACAATAATAACGCTTTGACAGAAAACCAGTGAGACACATTTAAAAGATGCACTACAAAGAAATAGCTCCACCATTTCCTGGTGGCAAAAATTGCAATAGTTTGCCTAATTTCAGTTTGTGACAAAACAAGATAGGATAGTGTAGAGAATCATTGTACCATCTAAACCGCTGTGAAATATTGTTTTCCAAAACAAAAAATATTGTATTTTCAGCTACTTGAAGGTGGTGTTCAAAACCGAAAGTAAAAGATTGAAATGATTAATCACGAAATAATTGACACTCAAAACAATTACAGTGTACATGAAATACATGTTACATTACAGAATGATCTAGGGGGTGAAAGACACACACACCTATTTAGGGCGAGGTGCTGGCTAGCAGAGTGGAACACTTATGATTATGATTCACACCTGGACTCCATTAACCTTCATCATTTCCTCCCCTTTATATATAACTCTCCCAGGTTCACTCACCAGTTGGTATTGTTCTTATGTATCAGTGTTCTGCCTTATGTTAGTGTCATCTTCTTGGTTTTGTTGTTCTATTAAACTGTTGCACCTGCACCTGACTCACCGCCCACTCATTACAGGCAGGAGCAACACATCCAGATTCTAATCTAATCAACTCAATTTGATGGTTTTGACCAATCCATTCACTGAAATACATCAACCAGAAAACATACAATGCAATAAGACATCAAAATGTGCAGCATCTTTATAAACTCTTGAAACGATCCAAACATGATAATTTAATTCACACAGTAACACCAATTTCGTCAATTCAAGTTTTCATCAGTCGTCACACCTCTTGTAGTGTCAGTGACCCCAGGACTTCCATGGGATCATCTTTTCCCCTGAGATTTCCACTGGAAGGTGTGAGATGCAAATATTCAGCCATCCATCCGGACAATGCCAAATTGAAACAACATGCCAGGTTAGCGTCAGCAGGTGGAATCTTGATGACTTCATCATCGTTCACATTTGTTCACTCTCAATTTTCCCATTACAGCATATCTATACATCACATTTCTACATGAATTTGGTTGGGTCACCCCAAAAGTTACATATTGCAGCTTTAATTTAACCACACGTGACTACAAAGACTCACACGCTGCATTGAAGCGTCGGCACTGCCATCACAACTGGAGATACCGCATCATGTTTGGAGACATGGTGCTATAACAACCTTCACTGACTAGCTAAGCATGAGAACTGCGAGGTGTCTACAGTAATGTTAACTTTTTGGCAGTTTGTGACATCTCCACTTTCCAAGCATATACCAACTCTTGTGGAAGTTTTAAATACATCACAATGGTCTACTTGAGTAGGAGCCTACCAACATGAGCAGGAGCCTACCAACATGGAACCCATAGAATATGGTAGTGAGAGGAAGCCCACTGGCCGGTAGTGGGAGAAGATGGAACGAGATGGATTTTGGCTGACATTCTGCAAATCTTCTCATCAATGAAACATTTTATCTCAATACAGTTTTCTGTTCCCAAAACTAGAATCTGTTATGAACAGAGTGCACTAAGATTTGTGGACTTTACGCTTTGCAAAAGTTTAAAAAAAAAATGTTTTGTTTAGGAGTGCAAAGGTGAATTTAGTTATTGCACACACAGATAGAACATGCCAATATAATCTCACTAGATGGTGCTTGGCTCTGCCCGCAGATACATGCTAGAACATGCCAATAGGATCTCACTAGATGGTGCTTGGCTCTGCCCACCTCCTTGCTTGTCCTCCCCACTATGACTCATTTGTTTCCATTGGAAACAACAGGCTGTTATCTACAGTGCCTTGCGAAAGTATTCGGCCCCCTTGAACTTTGCGACCTTTTGCCACATTTCAGGCTTCAAAAATAAAGATTCCAATATTATCGCTTGCACAGTGCTCCTTGGGATGTTTAAAGCTTGGGAAATCTTTTTGTATCCAAATCCGGCTTTAAACTTCTTCACAACAGTATCTCGGACCTGCCTGGTGTGTTCCTTGTTCTTCATGATGCTCTCTGCGCATTTAACGGACCTCTGAGACTATCACAGTGCAGGTGCATTTATACAGAGACTTGATTACACACAGGTGGATTGTATTTATCATCATTAGTCATTTAGGTCAACATTGGATCATTCAGAGATCCTCACTGAACTTCTGGAGAGAGTTTGCTGCACTGAAAGTAAAGGGGCTGAATAATTTTGCACGCCCAATTTTTCAGTTTTTGATTTTTTTTAAAGTTTGAAATATCCAATAAATGTCGTTCCACTTCATGATTGTGTCCCACTTGTTGTTGATTCTTCACAAAAAAATACAGTTTTATATCTTTATGTTTGAAGCCTGAAATGTGGCAAAAGGTCGCAAAGTTCAAGGGGGCCAAATACTTTCGCAAGGCACTGAATGTTGCTTTAGTTGTAAAAATCTTTGCCCATAGTCTGTATCATTCTATTTCTATGGTGGAACCCCAAGTGCAAACATTTCAATGTCCTCTTCTATTAAAACGTTCTCCTACTCTGGCTGAGCATTCTCCCACGTGTTCAGGCTCATTTCCAACTCAGCATTGGAGTATAGTAACGAGGCCAGAAATAAAATGATTGCTGTTTTCCTCTGAGATGGTTAGCTTGCGTTCCAAATGGCACCCTACTTTTGACCAGGGTCCTTTTGATCAGGGTCCTTAGTCTCTTATGCAAAGCATTTGAGCATTTCCTCGACCAGACGTCCTTGTTCTAATGGCGATGTTGAACGCTCTGCAGTGCACTTCGTTGTATAATGTTCAATGAATCAATCATGTGGTCAATCATGGACTGATGGACCTTCCTTTGTTCCCCGCCCGCCCCGGGGGATAGAAATACATTGAACCAGGCCCAACGTCAGTTCGTCAATCTGCTTTTCTGTCTGATGGGAGGGAGATGTATGGAGGACAGTAGTGTCAGGAAAACACCTGGAGCTGAAGGTAGGAGCTGGCAGCAGTATGGAACATCTGAGGAAGCTATTATCTGTCACCTGTCTCGTTAATAGCAAAGACATGTGAGGAATTTGGGCCCAATGTGCTCGACGGATGCTGTATTTCGGTGAAGAGATATTGGCAGGATTATTTCACTAATAACATTTTGTTTTGTCGATGTAAAGGGCTTAGAGTTCATCAGGCTCAGCCACCTTTTTTTTCCACACTGTCCTTCTCTTCTTTGTATTTGCACACAGCTTTATTTTCATTACATTTCTGGACTTTTTGGAATGTAAAAATCTTTGACCATTAAAAATCCTATTTTCCCTAACCCTAAACCTAACCAATGGGGCAGCAGGTAACCTGAGGGTTGGAGCGTTGGGCCAGTAACCAAACGGTTTCTGGCTCAATCCCTGAGCTGACGAGGTAAAAATCTGTCATTCTGCCCCTGAGCATGGCAGTTAACCCACTGTTCCCCAGGCGCTGAAGATGTGGATGTCGATTAAGGCATCCCTCCGCACCGCTCTGATTCAGAGGGGTTGGGTTAAATGCAAAAGACACATTTCAGCTGAACGCATTCAGTTGTACAACTGACTAGGTTTCCCCCTTTCCCCAACCCTTAAGTTTAAAATAGCAAAATAACAAATTCAGGACCTGAAAAAAAGTCCTGACTTTTCAAAAAAAGTTTTAGTTTTCCTACCTTTTCAGTAGATGAGGGTGTTGTTAGGAAATTGGGGTCCTGATAATGTAGGAAAACATGTAAATACATATGGAGGCACGCGCACGAGCACACACACACACACACACACACACACACACACACACACACACACACACACACACACACGCGCGCGAGCACGAGCACACACACACACACACACACACACACACACACACACACACACACACACACACACACACACACACACACACACACACACACACACACATACATACACACACACACACACACACACACACACACACACACACACACACACACAGAGAAAGGTTTCAGTTGGTTGACCTTCAAGGAGAAACACATCCATCTATTCACTCACGCTACCAATCCTATGTTAATATATGTATTGTCCGTTTATTTAAAGAAATTTTCAATTATTCATAAACCTGTACATTCATTCCTACCTCAGCATGCCATTCATGTGGACTGCATCCCAAATGGCACACCATTCCCAATATAGTGCACTACTTTTGACCAAACACCTATGGGCACTGGTCAAAGATAGTGCACTACATAGGATGGGATGCATACATGATACATATGGTCACAGTAGGATGCCTCTAACCACTATTCATCCCAGAATCAAGTTATTATATTAGATCTATTCACTGTGCTCTATCACGTTAATGGTAGTGAAGGACATAGATGGATGGTCTGGCTAGCAGACATGTAATTTCCGTAGTGACAAGACGGATGGATGTATGCTGAAGTAAGTCTACAGATTAACATTTTGTCTTTCAGAGATAATACAAAGCTAGGGTTACAAAATTCACACCATTTTCCTCAAATTCCCAGGTTTTCCAGAAATCCTGGTTGTAAAATTCCTGGAAACCTGGAATCCTCCAACCAGGATTTCTGTAAAACCGGGAGTTTGCAACACTGTATATGTTGACTGGTAATCGTAAGCAGTGTTGGGGAACTTACATTGCATTTAAAGTAACTTGTTATGTTACAACCTTACTTATCTCCTACACTGATTACTTAAATTGAAAAGCTAACGCTTTAGGTTACTCGTTACCACAAAAAGTAATCTGAGCAGGCTACTCTAACACTTTACTGTGTAACGCGTTACCCCTAACAGTGATCATAAGGGACAGTTTCAGACAGACAGTAGACAAGACTTTCGTCTGAGAGTGTGGGGAGTGGTCTGGTTTCTCAAATCAAATCAAATTGTATTTGTCATATGCTTTGTAAACAACCGGTGTTGTTTACTGACAGTGAAATGCTTACAGGCCCGTCCCAACAATGAGGGTCATTTAACCTACAGGTTATTTTCCAACAGTTAAAGACAAATAAAAAACATACAAATAGTGACACAAGGAATAAATACACAGTGAATAACGAATAACAATAAAGATAAAAAATAGCATGGCTGTATACAGGGAGTACCAGAAAGGGTACAAGGTAATTGAGGTAGCTATGTAGGTAGAAGTAAAGTGACTAGGCAAGAGGATAGATAGACAGTAGCAGCAGCGTATGTGGTGAGTGTGAAAGTGTGTGTGTGTGGCGTCAGTATGCATTTGTGTGCATGTTATGTGTGTGTGTGTGTGTGTGTGTGTGTGTGTGTGTGTGTGTGTGTGTGTGTGTGTGTGTGTGTTTTTTAAAATATAAATTTCGTTTTTAAAACAAAAAACTAAATGCATGCTCTTCAACCAATCGCTGCCCGCACCCGCAGGACAGGAGAAGTACTCCAGATATAACAAACTGACCCTAGCCCCCCGACACATAAACTACTGCAGCATAAATACTGGAGGCTGAGACAGGAGGGGTCAGGAGACACTGTGGCCCCATCCGATGACACCCCCGGACAGGGCCAAACAGGAAGGATATAACCCCACCCACTTTGCCAAAGCACAGCCCCCACACCACTAGAGGGATATCTTCAACCACCAACTTACCATCCTGAGACAAGGCCGAGTATAGCCCACAAAGATCTCCGCCACGGCATAACCCAAGGAGGGGCGCCAACCCAGGCAGGAAGATCACATCAGTGACTCAACTCACTCAAGTTTGAGTTTGAGTTTATTTTTTATTTTTACAGGGACAGTGCACATTAATCAACTTTTCAGTAAAAGTGCCGGTTTTAGCCAGCCGGCTAATTTTCAACCGCAGTCCCTGGGCAGGTTATTAAAAACAATTACAATATAGACAATAGCAGCATAGAACAAGCAAGACATAGCAACATAGGACAAGCAAGACATAGCATACAGACAGAGCAACATAGGACAAGCAAGACGTAGCATACAGACAGAGCAACATAAAACAAAAAGCAGCAAGACAAAATTCATAAAAGCAACAAAGTGTTTCCACACCTCACAAGCTACAGACAACAGACAACATGGAAAGCGACAACACACAGCTAGGGACCATGTTCACAAATCTGATTGACCTTTAGCCATGTCTTCAAGCATTTTGTGAAAGTGTGATATTTTTTTTTATTTTTATTTTTTTTTATTTATTTATTTTTTTACCTTTATTTAACTAGGCAAGTCAGTTAAGAACAAATTATTATTTTCAATGACGGCCTGGGAACAGTGGGTTAACTGCCTGTTCAGGGGCAGAACGACAGATTTGTACCTTGTCAGCTCGGGGGTTTGAACTCGCAACCTTCGGGTTCCTAGTCCAACGCTCTAACCACTAGGCTACCCTGCCGCCCCATATGTGGTGCAGTTATGTGTGTCTGATGGCAGTGTACTCCAGACATGGGAAGCTCTCACAGAGAATGCAGATTTACTAAAGGTGCTTTTCCTTAGGGGAACTATACAGTCACCTCTCATGGCAGACCTTGTGGATCTGCTGCCATATGTCTGGGTTTTCTGTTTAACAAAAATATTGAGTGGAGGGGGAGCCAGGCCATTGAATACAAGACATGCGTCGGTGTATTGCACAAGATTTTCCCAACTCAAGAGCTCATGCTTTCTAAGGATGTGACAATGATGATGGCTATTGGGCTTCCTATCAAGCACTTTGAGAGCCTGTTTGTAGACAGACTGAATAGGTTTTAATGTTGTACAGCAAGCTTGGGCCCAACTAGTCAAGCAGTATGTTAAGTGGGGGAGTATCATAGATTTGAAGTACAGTTTTGCTACCTCTGTAGTCAAACAATTTCGTATAAATCGGAAATTAGCTAGGTTGAATTTGGTTATTTGAATTACCTTTTTCACATGCTTTTTAAAAGAGAGGTTGGAATCAAGTATGATGCCAAGGTACTTAAAATCGGATACCACCTGAAGCTTCTCCCCTGACACATAGACATCTGGCTCAGTAGCATCTGTTGCCCTCTTTGTGAAGAACATGCAAACAGTTTTTTTTCACATTGAGATGCAAACACGAGTCACTGAGCCACTTTGTAACCTGAACCATTACAGTAGTGAGTTCTTGTGCAGCTTGTTGTTTGCTCTTTGCATGCACATATATCACTGTATCATCTGCATACATTTGAACTTCAGACCCAGTACAGACAGAAGGCAGATCATTAATGTACAGGCTGAACAGGAGGGGCCCCAGTATTGACCCTTGGGGCACGCCCACATCATAGCTACGAGTGGGCGACAGCTCATTGCTCACTCTGTGAGCACCCCTCCTAGGGACGGTATGAAAGAGCCCTAGTAAGCCAGTGACTCAGCCCCTGTAATAGGGTTAGAGGCAGAGAACCCCAGTGGAAAGAGGGGAACCGGCCAGGCAGAGACAGCAAGGGGGGTTCGTTGCTCCAGAGCCTTTCCGTTCACCTTCACACTCCTGGGCCAGACTACACTCAATCACATGACCCACTGAAGAGATGAGTCTTCAATAAAGACTTAAAGGTTGAGACCGAGTTTGCGTCTCTTACATGGGTAGGCAGACCATTCCATAAAAATGGAGCTCTATAGGAGAAAGCCCTGCCTCCAGCTGTTTGCTTAGAAATTCTAGGGACAATTAGTACGTGTAGGTATGTACGGCAGGACCAAATCAGAGAGATAGGTAGGAGCAAGCCCATGTAATGCTTTGTAGGTTAGCAGTAAAACCTTGAAATCAGCCCTTGCCTTGACAGGAAGCCAGTGTACGGAGGCTAGCACTGGAGTAATATGATCATTTCTTTTTGTTCTAGTCAGGATTCTAGCAGCTGTATTTAGCACTAACTGAAGTTTATTTAGTGCTTTATCCGGGTAGCCGGAAAGTAGAGCATTGCAGTAGTCTAACCTGGAAGTGACAAAAGCATGGATTAATTTTTCTGCATCATTTTTGGACAAAAAGTTTCTGATTTTTGCAATGTTACGTAGGTGGAAAAAACCTGTCATTGAAACAGTCTTGATATGTTCTTCAAAAGAGAGATCAGGGTCCAGAGTAAATGCCGAGGTCCTTCACAGTTTTATTTGAGACGACTGTACAACCATTAAGATTAATTGTCAGATTCAACAGAAGATCTCTTTGTTTATTGGGACCTAGAACAAGCATCTCTGTTTTGTCCAAGTTTAAAAGTAGAACGTTTGCAGCCATCCACTTCCTTATGTCTGGAACACATGCTTCTAGCGAGGGCAATTTTGGGGCTTCACCATGTTTCATTGAAATGTACAGCTGTATGTCATCCGCATAGCAGTGAAAGTTAACATTATGTTTTCAAATGACATCCCCAAGAGGTAAAATATATAGTGAAAACAATAGTGGTGATAAAACGGAACCTTGAGGAACACCGAAATTTACAGTTGATTTGTCAGAGGACAAACCATTCACAGAGACAAACTGATATCGTTCCGACAGATATGATCTAAACCAGGCCAGAACTTGTCCGTGTAGACCAATTTGGGTTTCCAATCTCTCCAAAAGAATGTGCTGATCGATGGTATCAAAAGCAGCACTAAGGTCTAGGAGCACGAGGACAGATGCCGAACCTCGGTCTGATGCCATTAAAAGGTAATTTACCACCTTCACAAGTGCAGTCTCAGTGCTATGATGGGGTCTAAAACCAGACTGAAGCATTTCATATACATTGTTTGTCTTCAGGAAGGCAGTGAGTTGCTGCGCAACAGCTTTTCAAAATTTTTTGAGAGGAATGGAAGATTCGATATAGGCCGATAGCTTTTTAAAAATCTTTTCTGGGACAAGGTTTGGCTTTTTCAAGAGAGGCTTTATTACTGCCACTTTTAGTGAGTTTGGTACACATCCGGTGGATAGAGAGCCGTTTATTATGTTCAACATAGGAGGGCCAAGCACAGGAAGCAGCTCTTTCAGTAGTTTAGTTGGAATAGTGTCCAGTATGCAGCTTGAAGGTTTAGAGGCCATGATTATTTTCATCATTGTGTCAAGAGATATAGTACTAAAACACTTGAGTGTCTCTCTTGATCCTAGGTCCTGGCAGAGTTGTGCAGACTCAGGACAACTGAGCTTTGAAGGAATACACAGATTTAAAGAGGAGTCCGTAATTTGCTTTCTAATAATCAAGATCTTTTCCTCAAAGAAGTTCATGAATTTATTACTGCTGAAGTGAAAGCCATCCTCTCTTGGGGAATTCTGCTTTTTAGTTAGCTTTGCGACAGTATCAAAAAGGAATTTCGGATTGTTCTTATTTTCCTCAATTAAGTTGGAAAAATAGGATGATCGAGCAGCAGTAAGGGCTCTTCGATACTGCACGGTACTGTCTTTCAAAGCTAGTCGGAAGACTTCCAGTTTGGTGGAGCAGCAGTAAGGGCTCTTCGATACTGCACGGTTCTGTCTTTCCAAGCTAGTCGGAAGACTTCCAGTTCGGTGGAGCAGCAGTGAGGGCTCTTCGATACTGCACGGTTCTGTCTTTCCAAGCAAGTCGGAAAACTTCCAGTTTGGTGTGGCGCCATTTCCGTTCCAATTTTCTGGAAGCTTGCTTCAGAGCTCGGGTATTTTCTGTATACCAGGGATCTAGTTTCTTATGAGAGTTTTTAGTTTTTAGGAGGCAACTGCATCTAGGGTATTGCGCAAGGTTAAATTGAGTTCCTCAGTTAGCTGGTTAACTGATTTTTGTCCTCTGGCGTCCTTGGGTAGACAGAGGGAGTCTGGAAGGACATCAAGGAATCTTTGTGTTGTCTGTGAATTTATAGCACGACTTTTGATGTTCCTTGGTTGGGGTCTGAGCAGATTATTTGTTGCAATTGCAAACGTAATAAAATGGTGGTCCGATGGTCCAGGATTATGAGGAAAAACATTAAGATCCACAACATTTATTCCATGGGACAAAACTAGGTCCAGAGTATGACTGTGACAGTGAGTAGGTCCAGAGACATGTTGGACAAAACCCACTGAGTCGATGATGGCTCCGAAAGCCTTTTGGAGTGGGTCTGTGGACTTTTCCATGTGAATATTAAAGTCACCAAAGATTAGAATATTATCTGCTATGACTACAAGGTCCAATAGGAATTCAGGGAACTCAATGAGGAACGCTGTATATGGCCCAGGAGGCCTGTAAACAGTAGCTATAAAAAGTGATTGAGTAGGCTGCATAGATTTCATGACAAGAAGCTCAAAAGAAGAAAACGTCATTTTTTTTTTTGTAAATTGAAATTTGCTATCGTAAATGTTAGCAACACCTCCGCCTTTGCGGGATGCACGGGGGATATGGTCACTAGTGTAGCCAGTAGGTGAGGCCTCATTTAACACAGTAAATTCATCATGCTTAAGCCATGTATCAGTCAGGCCAAACACATCAAGATTATGATCAGTGATTAGTTCATTGACTATAATTGCCTTTGAAGTAAGGGATCTAACATTGAGTAGCCCTATTTTGAGATGTAAGGTATCATGATCTCTTTCAATAATGACAGGAATGGAGGAGGTCTTTATCCTAGTGAGATTGCTAAGGCGAACACCGCCATGTTTGTGGGTGAGTCCCCATATATTGTGGGTGAGTCCCCATATATCCCCATATACCCCCATATTGGTTTTATTTACTTTTTTGCTCTTTTGCACCAGTATTTCTACTTGCACATTATCATCTGCACATCTATCACTCCAGTGTTAATTTGCTAAATTGTAATTACTTCGCTACTATGGCCTATTTATTTCCTTACCTCCTTACTCCATTTGCACACATTGTATATAGATTTTTCTATTGTGTTATTGACTGCACTTTTGCTTATCCTATGTGTAACTGTGTTGTTGTTTTTTGTCGCACTGCTTTGCTTTATCTTGGCCAGGTCTCAGTTGTAAACGAGAACTTGTTCTCAACTGGCCTGGTTAAATAAAGATGAAATAAAAAATAAAAATAAAAAGGGCAGATGATGACTGTCTCTCTCTGATAGTCCTCCCTCTTCCCTGCAGTACCTTATCTTCCTCATCATCTGTTATTTTTCTTCTCCTCCTCCTCTTTGTGAATCTCTCTCCCTCGTTTATTGTTCTAGTGATGCCTGGTCCCTCTCTCTCTTTTGTAGCACTGCTGACGCATGCACAAACACACATATGCACTCACGAGCACACACCAACATGCACACACACACACTCACTCACTCACAAACGCACACACACAAACACACACACACTCACACCTTTCTAGGGATTAGGGGGAGAGGGGGGTAAACAGCAGAACAAGCATATTGGGAAGAGATAGAAGAAGAAAAAACCAGGGGAGGAGGAGGAGAGATAGGAGGGATAACGCCAGGAAAGTCAATAAAGGGAATGTTATGTTTCCATGTTATCACTCTATAAATGGACATGGAACAAATGTCGGCCTAGATTCAATCATTCAAAGATATTTTTATTTAACGAGTAGGACGCAAAGGATTTACTTCAGACACCAGACAAGGCCCAAATCCCCGTCTTTCAATTAAAGAAGAGCTGGAGATATCGGGACGTAGGTCGGGGTGCCTTGTAAGGATCTGATGGCGAGTGGGTAATCCGCCTCTACCATCAGTCCTATTAGCCAACGTGCAATCATTGGATAATAAAATGAATGAGCTCCAATCAAGACTAACCTACCAACGAGAAATAAAAACTGTAAGATATTGTGTTTCACTGAGTCGTGGCTGAATGACAACATGGATAACATACAGCTGGCGGGGTTTTCCGTGCATCCGGTAAGACAAGGAGTCTATTTTTCAAAAACAGCTGGTGCACAAAATCTTATATTAAGGAAGTCTCAAGGTTTTGCTCGCCTGAGGTAGAGTATCTCATGATAAGCTGTAGACCACACTATTTACCAAGAGTGTTTTCATCTATATTTTTCGTAGCTGTCTATATATCAACATAAACTGATGCTGGCACTAAGACCGCACTCAACGAGCTGTATAAGGCCATAAGCAAACAAGAAAATGCTCATCCAAAGGTGGGGACTTTAATGCAGGGAAACTTAAATCCGTTTACCTAGTTTCTACCAGCATGTTACATTTACTCTCGACCACCTTTACTCCACACACAGAGACGCATACAAAGCTCTCCCTTGCCCTCCATTTGGCAAATCTGACCATAACTCTATCCTCCTGATTCCTGCTTACAAGCAAAAACTAAAGCAGGAAGTGTTCAGATGATTCAGATGCTAAACTACAGGACTGTTTACTAGCACAGACTGGAATGTGTTCTGGAATTCTTACAATGGCATTGAGGAGTACACCACATCAGTCACTGGCTTCATCAATAAGTGCATCTATGACGTCGTCCCCACATTGACCGTACGTACGTACGTACATACCCCAACCAGAAGCCATGGATTACAGGCAACATCCACACTGAGCTAAAGGGTAGAGCTGCCACTTTCAAGGAGTGGGACTCTTATCCGGATACATATAAGAAGTCCCGTTAAGTCCTCAGACGAACCATCAAACAGGCAAAGTGTCAATACAGGACTAAGAATGAATCGCACTACACCAGCTCCGTTGCTCGTCGGATGTGGCAGGGCTTGCAAACTATTACGGACTACAAAGGGAACCACAGGCGTAATCTGCCCAGTGACATGAGCCTACCAGACGAGCTAAATTACTTCTATGCTCGTTTCGAGGCAAGCAACACTGAAGCATGCATGAGAGCACCAGCTGTTCCGGACGACTGTGTGATCACACTCTCTGTAGCTGATGTGAGTAAGACCTTAAAAAAGTCAACATTAACAAGGCTGCAGGGCCACTACCATATTCTCATCGACGGGGCTATAGTTGAGCAGGTTGAAAGCTTCAAGTACCTTGGTATCCACTTTGTGGTCTATGATGGTCCAAACACACCAAGACAGTCATGAAGAGGGCACGACAATGCCTATTCCCCCCCAGTAGACTGAAAAGATTTGGTATGGGTCCTCAGATCCTCAAAAATTATACTGCTGCACCATTGAGAGCATCCTGACTGGATGCATCACTGCCTGGTATGGCAACTGCTTGGCCTCCGACCACAAGGCACTACACAGGGTAGTGTGAACTGCCCATCACTGGGGCCAAGCTTCCTGCTATCCAGGACCTCTATACCAGGAGATGTCAGAGGAAGGCCCTAAAAAATGCAGAAGACTACACCTACCCTAGTCATAGACTGTTCTCTCTGCTACCACACGGCAAGTGGTACCGGAGCCCCAAGTCTAGGTCCAAAAGGTTTCTTAATAAACAGCTTCTACCCCCAAGCCATAAGACTCCTGAACAGCTAATCAAATGGCTACCCAGACTATTTTCATTGACCCACTCCCATTTTTACACTGCTGCTGCTTTTTATTTATTTAACCTTTATTTAACTAGGCAAGTCAGTTAAGAACAAGTTGTTATTTACAATGACAGACTAGGAACAGTGGGTTAACTGCCTTGTTCAGGGGCAGAACAACAGATTTTTACCTTGTCAGCTCAGGGATTTGCTCTAATAACCTTTTGGTTACTAGCCCAACGCCTTAACCACTAGGCTACCTGCTGCCTGCTCTCTGTTTATGATCTAAGCAAAGTCACTTTACCTTTACCTTCATGTACATATTACCTCAATTACCTCGACTAACCAGTGCCCCCGCACGTTGACACTGTACCGGTACCCTGTGTATATAGCCTGGCTACTGTTATTTTATTGTTTATTTTTAATTAGTTGTTACTTTTCTATTTTCTTCTTATTTTTATAAAACCTTTTCAGTTTTATTTTAGGAAATAAATACTTTCTTAACACTTGTTTTTCTTAAAACTGCATTGTTGGTTAAGGGCTTGTAAGCATACATTTCACTGTAAGGTTGTATTCGGTGCATGTGACAAATAACATTTGATTTGATTTGATTTATTTTGGTGTAACTGTGTTGGAGCCATCAAATTGGTCATTAGCTGCTCTTGCGATCAATGGTGGAGTTATTTTGCATAGCCCGGTCCCAAGAGAGGGTGGAGATGAAGAACCAATGGGATGATCTAAAATGAGTCAACTCCGCCCACCCGGGGGCCAGCGACGCAAAATGAACTTGATCGTTGTCATTAAGGCCCCCCCCCCAGCCAGCCCCATCCCAACCACTCAGGGGTATGAAGAGAGGAAAGGACAGGTGATAGAGGTGCGAGGGTTGGCTTTTAAAGGACAGGTGATAGAGGTGCGAGGGCTGGCTTTTAAAGGACAGGTGACAGAGGAGCAAAGGATGGCTTTTACTCGTTTGTTTGGATCTAACTACTTGAATCCCATTAGAGCTTTAGTAAACCCATGGGAGATAGATAGAACAGGAGAATGGAAGACAGAAAGAGAGGGGTGGATAGAACAGGAGAATGGAAGACAGAAAGAGAGAGATGGATAGAACAGGAGAATGGAAGACAGACCGGGGAGATGGATTGATGGGCGGATGGGGCAGAAGAGAGAGAGGTATACAATAGAGGTGTATCAATCTCACTTCGTCATCACAAAATGATCTAGACACACAAATAGAAACCCAAAGACCAGTGGACTCCAACAGGAAGACTCCAACAGGAAGACTCCAACAATATTTACAGAGATAACCAAACTCTCCTCCTGAATGTTTTAGAGTAACAATAAATGGAGCCAACGGAAAGACAGTGTAAACACTGTGAAGATGTAAAGTTGTTAATAAACTATTTTGTTACGTTACAGCCTCATTCTAAAATGGATTATATACATAAAAAAATCCTTATCAATCTACTCCCCATGATGACAAAGCGAAAACAGTTTAAAAAACATTTTGCTAATTTATACAAAAATAAAAATACCTTATTCAGACTCTTTGCTATGAGACTCGAAATTGAGCTCAGGTGCATCCTGTTTCCATTGATCATCCTTGAGATGTTTCTACAACTTGATTGGAGCCCTCCTGTGGTAAATTCAATTGATTGGACATAAGGTCCCACAGTTGACAGTGCATGTCAGAGCAAAAACCAAGCCATGAGGTTGAAAGAGTTGTCCGTAGAGCTCGAAGACAGGATTGTGTCGAGGCACAGATCTGGGGAAGGGCACCAAAGAACGTCTGCAGCTTTGAAGGTCCCCAAGATTATTAGTATTTAGTATTTTCCATCATTCTTAAAAGGAAGAAATTTGGAACCACCAAGACTCTTCTAGAGCTGGCCGCCTGGCCAAACTGAGCAATTGGGGGTGAAGGGCCTTGGTCAGGGAGGTGACGAAGAACCCAATGGTCACTCTGACAGAGCTCCAGAGTTCCTCTGTGGAGATGGGAGAACCTTCCAGAAGGACACCGATCTCTGCAGCACTCGACCAATCAGGCCTTTATGGTTGAGTGGCCAGACAGAAGCCACTGCTCAGTAAAAGACAGCCCACTTGGAGTTTGCCAAAAGGCACCTAAAGGACTATCAGACCATGAGAAACAACATTATTTGGTCTGATGAAACCAAGATTGAACTCTTTTGGCCTGAATGGCAAGCTTCACCTGGCACCATCCCTGCGGTGAAGCATGGTGTTTTTCAGCGGCAGGGACTGGGAGACTAGTCAGAATCAAGGTAAAGATGAACAGAGCAAAGTACAGAGAGCTCCTTGATGAAAACCTGCTCCAGAGCGCTCAGGACCTCAGACTGGGGAAAAGGTTCACCTTCCAACAGGACAACGACCCTAAGCACACAGCCAAGACAACGCACGAGTGGCTTCGGGACAAGTCTCTGAATGTCCTTGATTGGCCCAGCCAAGCCCAGACTTGAACTTGATCGAACATCTCTGGAGAGACATGAAAATAACTGTGAAACGATGCTTGCCAATCCACCTGACAGAGCTTGAGAGGATCTGCAGAGAAGAATGGGAGAAACTCCCCAAATACAGGTGTGCCAAGCTTGTAGCGTCATACCTAAGAAGACTCGAGGCTGTAATTGCTTCCAAAGGCTGTTCAACAAAGTACTGAGTAACAGGGTCTGAATACTTATGTAAATGTGATATTTCTGTTTTTTGCTTTGTTTTAAATGTTTTATTTATTTCTCATTATAGGGTATTGTGTGTAGATTGATGAGCTACATTTTTTTTACATACATTTTAGAATAAAGCTGTAACGTAACAAAATATGGAAAAAGTCAAGGGGTTTGAATACTTTCAGAATGCACCAATATACCATGGCTAAGGGCTGTTCTTAGGCACAACGTCTGGATACAGCTGTGGTTTATTGGCCATATACCACAACCCACCGAGGAGCCTTATTGCTATTATAAACTGTTTACCATTGTAATTAGAGCAATAAAAAGTATTATTCATGTATTTTACTTTCCCGTGGTATACAGTCTGATATACCACATCTTTCAACCAATCAGCATAAAGGGCTCAAACCACCCAGTTTATAATGATGTATAAATGAGGTATAAACACATATGTAAAGTATAGTTGTTCCTGCCAAAGTCAGCACCTGGATCTAGATGGAATGCTGTTGTCTCGTTCTGTTTTGCACTGAATATATAGCCTACATGTATGGGAATGTATAGTATGTCTATGATGAAACCTCCTAGTAGGCTATAACCTAGGGTTGATTATCTCACCAATCACCGTACTGAATGAATGAACGAATGAACAAACAAATGAATGAAAAAAATAAAAAATAAACAAACTCTTGAATGAATGGTTTATTTACATGTCAAATCGACTTTAGTGACCCATCCCTTACTTACTATCATTTGAGATTTTGAACAAGCACAGTTTGTAGTGCTGTATAGGTGGGTGGTGTGTTTTGTATCATAAATATGTCTACGTCTGCTACGAGAGGAGACAGGAGTCGACAGAATGTTATGACCAATGTTCCATCTGGTGCCAAGGTTTGTGTGTGTGCGTGTGCTTGTGTGTGCGTGCGTGTGTGTGCGCGTGTGTGCGCTCGTGTCCATGCATGTGTGTGTACATATGTTCTTCATACATCTGTAAGTATATGTCCACATACTTCTCCAGGGTATCCAGAGTAGGTGAGTGCTAACATAATTCACTTAATTGTGGTGATAATGATTATGTTTGTGGAGGTGGAAAATGTGGCTGTGGTTGAATGAGAGTGTTGTCACTGTGAGAGCCCTGTTCGGAGAGATGGGACAGGAAGAGAGGGAAAAAGAAGAGGGAGACAGAGGGAGAGAGATGGAGAGAGAGGTAGTGGGGTGAATAGTACTCTGTTAGAGCAGAGGGAGACAAGAAAAGGACTCATGTCAGTGTGGTTCCAAGACTGATTGATAATATATATGTGTATGTGTGAGTGTGTGTGTATTTCTGTGTGCCTGTGTCTGTCTATCTGTCTTTGTCTGTGTAAATCTGTGTGTGTGAGTCTGTGTCTGAGTCTGTGTATGTGAGTCTGTGTCTGTGAGTCTGTGCCTGTTAGTCTGTGCCTGCGAGTCTGTGTCTGAGTCTGTCTGTGAGTCTCTGCCTGTGACTCTGTGGCTGTGAGTCTGTGCCTGTGAGTCTGTGCCTGTGAGTCTGTGCCTGTGCCTGTTAGTCTGTGCTTGTGAGTCTGTGCTTGTGAGTCTGTGCCTGTGAGTCTGTGTCTGTGAGTCTGTCGATTTCAAGTTTTCATAACAATCGGTAATCGGCCTTTTTGGACGCCGATTATGGCCGATTGCAATCCCCGAGGAGACTGCGTGGCAGGCTGACCACCTGTTACGGGAGTGCCGCGTCAAAATGACCTTGTGGCTGCAATGAGCCAAGGTAAGTTGCTAGCACTTATCTTTTAAAAAACAATCAATCTTCACATAATCACTATTTAACTACACATGGTTGATGATATTACTAGGTTAATTAGCTTGTCCTGCGTTGCATATAATCAATGTGGTGCCCGTTAATTTATCATCGAATCACAGCCTACTTAAACTTTGCCAAACGGGTGATGATTTAATAAAAGCTCATTCGCGAAAAAAGCACATTCGTTGCACAAATGTACCTAACCATTGTTAGGTTATTATTTTTCAGAGTTAATAACTCACAGACACTAGAGAAGTTTAATTCTGCCCAAAGGGTCTTTACAGCTGTAATTTAGACAGCAAAACATTTCTCAACATCACATCATATATCCCACTTAAGCCACTCGTCCTGCTCTCCAATCCTTACATTTTATGGTTCCACAGGAAGACGGTAATAGGATAATAAACCCTTATAACTCCCTTCAGGGGATCTGACCTGACCTCCTAACCTCAACCCCTCCTTCGCCTAGTCCACAGATGTCCATCCGTCTCCCCTATAGCAAGCCTTTGATCTCCTCCCGTCCACACAGCACATTCCACAGCCACTCTGTCTTTCTACAGATCTCACTCCTTTCTATACTATGCATCTCATCTATCATGTCTTTAATATCTCAATGTTCAAAATTTCAAATCCAACACCATCAACATCAATGCCTTTCTTAAAATCAATACACAGAAGTATATATTTTTAAACCTGCATATTTAGTTAAAATAAATCCATGTTAGCAGGCAATATTAACTAGGGAAATTGTGTCACTTCTCTTGTGTTCAGTGCAAGCAGAGTCAGGGTATATGCAGCAGTTTGGGCCGCCTGGCTCGTTGCGAACTGTGTTTCTTCCTAACAAAGACCGTAATTAATTTGCCAGAATTGTACATAATTATGACATAACATTGAAGGTTGTACAATGTAACAGCAATATTTAGACTTAGGGTTGCCACCCGTTCGATAAAATACAGAACGGTTCTGTATTTCACTGAAAGAATAAACGTTTTGTTTTCGAAATTATAGTTTCCGGATTTTACCATATTAATGACCAAAAGCTTGTATTTCTGTGTGTTTATTATAATTAAGTCTATGATTTGATATTTGATAGAGCAGCCTGACTGAGCGATGGTAGGCAGCAGCAGGCTCATAAGCATTCATTCAAACAGCACTTTATTGCGTTTGCAAGCAGCTCTTAGCAATGCTTGAAGCACAGCATTGTTTATGACTTCAAGCCTATCAACTCCCGAGATTAGGCTGGCAATACTAAAGTGCCTATAAGAACATCCAATAGTCAAAGGTAAATGAAATACAAATGGTATAGAGAGAAATAGTTAACATGTCAAAATTCCTATAATAACTACAACCTAAAACTTCTTAACTGGGAATATTGGAGAACCACTAGCTTTCATATGTTCTCATGTTCTGAGCAAGGAACTGAAACTTTAGCTTTTTACATGGCACATATTGCACTTTTACTTTCTTCTCCAACACTGTCTTTTTGCATTATTTAAACCATTTTGAACATGTTTCATTATTTATTTGAGACTAAATAGATTTTATTTATGTATTATATTAAGTTAAAATAAAAGTGTTCATTCAGTATTGTTGTAATTGTCATCACTACAAATATATATAAAAATCGTCAGTGTAACAGCTTTCTTCCTGGGAAGGAGAGGACCAAAGAGCAACGTGGTGAGTGTTAAACATCTTTAACAAAGACGAATACCGAGAACACTACAAATATACAAAACAATAAATGTGAAAACCGAAACAGTCCTGTGTGGTGAAACAAACACAGACACGGAAACAGTCACCCACAAACAAACAGTGAAACCCAGGCTACCTAAGTATGATTGAGAACCATACTAGGCCGAACACAGAAAACCAACCTAGAAACACAAAACATAGAATTCCCACCCAACTCACGTCCTGACCAATTCAAACAAACAAATAACACAAATACTAGGGTCAGAACGTGACAGGCAGATTAATCGATATGGGCTTTTTTGGCCCTCCAATAATCGGTATCGGTATCGGCGCTGAAAAATAATAATCGGTCGACATCTAGTCTGTGCCTATGAGTCTGTGTCTGTGAGTCTGTGTCGGTAAATCTGTGTGTCTGTGCCTGTGAGTCTGTGTCTGTGAGTCTGTGCCTGTGAGTTTGTGCCTGTGAGTCTGTGCCTGTGAGTCTGTGTCTGTGAGTCTGTGCCTGTGAGTTTGTGTCTGTGAGTCTGTGTCTGTGAGTCTGTGTCTGTGAGTCTGTGCCTGTGAGTTTGTGCCTCTGAGTCTGTGTCTGTGAGTCTGTGCCTGTGAGTCTGTGCCTGTGAGTCTGTGTCTGTGAGTCTGTGTCTGTGAGTCTGTGCCTGTGAGTCTGTGCCTGTGAGTCTGTGTCTGTGAGTCTGTGTCTGTGAGTCTGTGCCTGTGAGTCTGTGCCTGTGAGTCTGTGCCTGTGAGTCTGTGCCTGTGAGTCTGTGCCTGTGAGTTTGTGCCTGTGAGTCTGTGTCTGTGAGTCTGTGTCTGTGAGTCTGTGCCTGTGAGTCTGTGCCTGTGAGTCTGTGCCTGTGAGTTTGTGCCTGTGAGTCTGTGCCTGTGAGTTTGTGCCTGTGAGTCTGTGTCTGTGAGTCTGTGCCTGTGAGTCTGTGCCTGTGAGTCTGTGCCTGTGAGTTTGTGCCTGTGAGTCTGTGTCTGTGAGTCTGTGCCTGTGAGTCTGTGCCTGTGAGTTTGTGCCTGTGAGTCTGTGCCTGTGAGTCTGTGTCTGTGAGTCTGTGCCTGTGAGTCTGTGCCTGTGAGTCTGTGTCTGTGTCTGTGAGTTTGTGTCTGTGAGTCTGTGTCTGTCAGTCTGTGTCTGTGAGTCTGTGCCTGTGAGTCTGTGTCTGTAAGTCTGTGTCTATGAGTCTGTGTCTATGAGTCTGTGTCTGTGTCTGTGAGTCTGTGTCTGTGAGTCTGTGTCTGTGAGTCTGTGTCTGTGAGTTTGTGCCTGTGAGTCTGTGCCTGTGAGTCTATGTCTGTAAGTCTGTGTCTATGAGTCTGTGTCTGTGAGTCTGTGTCTGTGAGTTTGTGTCTGTGAGTCTGTGTCTGTGAGTCTGTGTCTGTGAGTCTGTGAGTTTGTGCCTGTGAGTTTGTGCCTGTGAGTCTGTGCCTGTGAGTCTGTGTCTGTGAGTCTGTGTCTGTGAGTTTGTGCCTGTGAGTCTGTGCCTGTGAGTCTGTGTCTGTGAGTCTGTGTCTGTGAGTCTGTGTCTGTGAGTTTGTGCCTGTGAGTCTGTGCCTGTGAGTCTGTGTCTATGAGTCTGTGTCTATGAGTCTGTGTCTGTGAGTCTGTGTCTGTGAGTTTGTGCCTGTGAGTCTGTGCCTGTGAGTTTGTGTCTGTGAGTCTGTGTCTGTGAGTTTGTGTCTATGAGTCTGTGTCTATGAGTCTGTGTCTATGAGTCTGTGTCTGTGAGTCTGTGTCTGTGAGTTTGTGCCTGTGAGTTTGTGCCTGTGAGTTTGTGTCTGTGTTGTGTTTATATCTTACCGGATTCCCCTCTGCCGTGTATAATGTATTCCAAATCGTTACGCCTAATGTTCTGAGTGTCACGCTATGATTGGTTATGGCTGAATTCTCAGTTCATAATTCGATGGATGTCTTTAGCGATGTCTGGCCCATGATAACAAGCTGAGGTGTGTTTAAAGGCTCAGTCCTGCATTTTTCAACTATTCTGATTTATTATAGGACAGAGCTACATACAGTAAGACTATCCCTCTGACGGTGTAAAATAAGCTCAGCGGTGTTTTGGATTGAGATATGTATGTGTGTTCCAAATGGCAGCCTATTCCCCATGTAGCGCACTACCTTTGACCAGAGCCCTAATGGGAATAGGGAGCCCACTCACTGCTGTATATTGGGAATAGGGAGCCCACTCACTACTGTATATTGGGAATAGGGAGCCCACTCACTGCTGTATATTGGGAATAGGGAGCCCACTCACTACTGTATATTGGGAATAGGGAGCCCACTCACTACTGTATATTGGGAATAGGGAGCCACTCACTACTGTATATTGGGAATAGGGAGCCCACTCACTACTGTATATTGGGAATAGGGAGCCCACTCACTACTGTATATTGGGAATAGGGAGCCCACTCACTACTGTATATTGGGAATAGGGAGCCCACTCACTACTGTATATTGGGAATAGGGAGCCCACTCACTACTGTATATTGGGAATAGGGAGCCATTTGCGGCGCAGGAAACAAGGCTTGAGGTGTGGTCATAATAGAGAGAGGCTAACAACAACCTTTCATTCAAAATAATCAAATAAGGGGTATCAGAATAAAGATGTCTACAACAACAATAATGTCAACAGCATCAACAATAACAAGAAGTTCATTTGATAATGATTTGCCCTCAAAAATTCATAAATCAAAAAATACAACAAACTAATTAAACATACTTGCAGAACAGAAATGACTCTGCAATTACACCACACGCTCTACCTTACACGCATTTCAGAGAAAATAATGGGATTTTCAACCATTGCATTTACCATTATTCATAATTTTATCATAATTTCATAGCACTGCAATCATGTAAAGGTAACATAGGCTACATACAGTACATATACTATTACCGGCAAAGATTTGATCTCATGCAAAAAATATCTAGTGGCTTTGAAGTTTTTTTTATAAATGTGGCAACAACATCATGTTAGTCATAAGAGCAGATTTGAGAGTTTCTTTCGTCTAAGGTCCTGGAATAGCTGTTTCTCATTATTCAATATCAGGGAGGAGAGGGGGAGGAGAAGGTCACAGGGAGGGAAGAAGGGAAGAAGAGAGGGAGGGAGGAAGAGGAGGAGGGAGAGATGGATGGAAGGAGGGAGGGAGAAAAGGAGTGAAGGAGGGATGGAGAGGAGGGAGGGATAGAATGAGGGAAGGAGGGATGGAGAGGAGGGAGGGATGAGGGAAGGAAGTAGGAAGGCCAATAGAGACTAAGTGGCCATACAGAGCATAAAAAACACTGAATGGACAGTGAGATATTTTTGTTTTTATCCGGAAAAGCGGTTGTTATGTGATACAAGGTTATATGGGAAAGATGGCGGAGTAAGAGATGGGGAAGATACATAGGGAAGGGGAGACCGAGAGAGCCAGTCAAATAAAGAGGGAGAGGGGGGAGAGAGAGGAGGGCAGTAAAAGAGAGGGAGAGAGAGGCAGTAAAATTGAAGGAGAGAGAGAGAGGCAGTAAAAGAGAGGGAGAGAAAGAGAGAGGGCAGTAAAAGAGAGGGAGAGAGAGGCAGTAAAAGAGAGGGAGAGAGAGGCAGTAAAAGAGAGGGAGAGAGAGAGACAGTAAAAGAGAGGGAGAGAGAGAGAGAGGCAGTTAAAGAGAGGGAGAGAAAGAGAGAGGGGCAGTAAAAGAGAGGGAGAGAGAGAGGCAGTAAAAGAGAGGGAGAGAAAGAGAGAGGGCAGTAAAAGAGAGGGAGAGAGAGGCAGTAAAAGAGAGGGAGAGAGAGGCAGTAAAAGAGAGGGAGAGAGAGACAGTAAAAGAGAGGGAGAGAGAGAGAGAGGCAGTTAAAGAGAGGGAGAGAAAGAGAGAGGGGCAGTAAAAGAGAGGGAGAGAGAGAGGCAGTAAAAGAGAGGGAGAGAAAGAGAGAGGGCAGTAAAAGAGAGGGAGAGAGAGGCAGTAAAAGAGAGGGAGAGAGAGGCAGTAAAAGAGAGGGAGAGAGAGAGACAGTAAAAGAGAGGGAGAGAGAGAGAGAGGCAGTAAAAGAGAGGGAGAGAAAGAGAGAGGGGCAGTAAAAGAGAGGGAGAGAGAGAGGCAGTAAAAGAGAGGGAGAGAAAGAGAGGGGCAGTAAAAGAGAGGGAGAGAGAGGCCCTGGGTTCAAATAGAATTAGTTTTCTTTCAATTGGTTCAAGTGTTTGATTACCAGGTGAGATGGGGGAATTTTGTACTTTTGGGACAATTCCATCGCACCAGGCAAGCTAAATCAAGCACAGCACAAAGCATTTGAGAGAAGTATAATTATATTTGAATTCAGTTGTGCTGAACATAAGACTCTCTAGGTGAAAATCTAGTTAAGTAACAGAGTTAAGTCCCAGACACAAACTTGCTGTTTTAGGATGTGCTGTTCTATTTGTTATGCATTATGCCAACCTGTGTTTTTTTCTCTCTCTCTCTCTCTCTCTCTCTCTCTCTCTCTCTCTCTCTCTCTCTCTCTCTCTCTCTCTCTCTCTCTCTCTCTCTCTCCAGATATGCGAGTTTATCAAAATTGGGTTTGTTTTCAAATTCTTTGTGGATCTGTGTAATCTGAGGGAAATATGTGTCTCTAATATGGTCATACATTTGGCACCGGAGGTTAGGAAGTTTCCACCTCATTTTGAGGGCAGTTTGCACATAGCCTCTCTCTCTATCTCTCTCTCTCTCTCTCTCTCTCTCTCTCTCTCTCTCTCTCTCTCTCTCTCTCTCTCTCTCTCTCTCTCTCTCTCTCTCTCTCTCTCTCTATCTCTATCTCTCTCTGTTTCTCTCTCTCTCTCTCTTTGTTTGGCTCTCTCTCTGTTTCTCTTTCTCTCTCATCTGGTCATCCATATTTACTTTCAGAGAGCAGCAGCCAATCTGAGGGAGGGATGCATTCAGTATCTGTAAATGAATGTGGTTATGACCCCTGTAGTTCCCAGGCCAGACCAGGATGTGTGTGTGTGTGTATATGCGAGAGCCTGTGTGTTCCCATGAAAGAGAGGACCATGGGTTTATAACGTTCTGATCCCATCCTGGCCTGTCTGTGCTATTACCAAGCTTTGTGTCCTCTGGCCGTTCTAACAGTGAATTGTTTCTAACTCTGCGTGACGTTGGAGGAATCTCTGGTGGTAAACTGCTCTAAGATTAGGGCTGTGTCTGAAATGGCACCTTGTTCCCTATGTGGTCTGGTCAAAAGTAATGCAGCACTATGTAAGCTGGGAGTTAGTGGAAAGTGAGCTCACAGCCACAGTTAAGACCTGCTGACGTCTGATCCTAGATACCATTCATCATGTACGCACGTACGCACAAGCACATACAGTATACACCGACAGACAGACATACATACAGACAGACAGACAGACAGACAGACAGACAGACAGACAGACAGACAAATTCCCAATCTTAGGTCAGTTAGGATCACCACTTTATTTTAAGAATGTGAAATGTCAGTATAATCGTAGCGAGAATGATTTATTTCAGCTTTTATTTCTTTCATCACATTCCCAGTGGGTCAGAAGTTTACATACACTCAATTAGTATTTGGTAGCATTGCCATTAAATTGTTTAACTTGGGTCAAACATTTCAGGTAGCCTTCCACAAGCTTCCCACAATAAGTTGGATGAATTTTGGCCCATTCCTCCTGACAGAGTCAGGTTTGTAGACCTCCTTGCTCGCACACGCTTTTTCAGTTCTGCCCACAAATTTTCTATAGGATTAAGTTCAGGGCTTTGTGATGGCCACTCCAATACCTTGACTTTCTTGTCCTTAAGCCATTTTGCCACAACTTTGGACGTATGCTTGGGGTCATTGTCCATTTGGAAGACTCATTTGCGACCAAGCTTTAACTTCCTGACTGAAGTCTTGAGATGTTGCTTCAATATATCCACATAATGTCCCCTCCTCATGATGCCATCTATTTTGTTCCTAGTCCGTCATTGTAAGTAAGAATTTGCTCTTAACTGACTTGCCTGGTCAAATATATATTTTAAAATTAGGCCATGGATCAAATGCAGGTTCAGGGATGGCTAATGTTGGAGGTCCCTTTGATCTCCGATGAAATGGTTTTAATCTCCAAAACACACTGAAATCTGAGGAATTGGTGCCTCGAGGGCTTCTCAGACGGCTGTTAGAGGACTTGTTTATTGACGAATATATTTGTTTTTAATGCTTGTTTTGTATGTATGATAGTGCGGATTAGTTGTATATTAAGTGTTTTTATTGTATAGATATGTAAACAGTGCCTTGCGAAAGTATTTGGCCCCCTTGAACTTTGAGACCTTTTGCCACATTTCAGGCTTCAAACATAAAGATATAAAACTGTATTTTTTGTGAAGAATCAACAACAAGTGGGACACAATCATGAAGTGGAACGACATTTATTGGATATTTCAAACTTTTTTAACAAATCAAAAACTGAAAAATTGGGCGTGCAAAATTATTCAGCCCCTTTACTTTCAGTGCAGCAAACTCTCTCCAGAAGTTCAGTGAGGATCTCTGAATGATCCAATGTTGACCTAAATGACTAATGATGATAAATACAATCCACCTGTGTGTAATCAAGTCTCCGTATAAATGCACCTGCACTGTGATAGTCTCAGAGGTCCGTTAAAAGCACAGAGAGCATCATGAAGAACAAGGAACACACCAGGCAGGTCCGAGATACTGTTGTGAAGAAGTTTAAAGCCGGATTTGGATACAAAAAGATTTCCCAAGCTTTAAACATCCCAACGAGAACTGTGCAAGCGATAATATTGAAATGGAAGGAGTATCAGACCACTGCAAATCTACCAAGACCTGGCTGTCCCTCTAAACTTTCAGCTCATACAAGGAGTAGACTGATCAGAGATGCAGCCAAGAGGCCCATGATCACTCTGGATGAACTGCAGAGATCTACAGCTGAGGTGGGAGACTCTGTCCATAGGACAACAATCAGTCGTATATTGCACAAATCTGGCCTTTATGGAAGAGTGGCAAGAAGAAAGCCATTTCTTAAAGATATCCATAAAAAGTGTTGTTTAAAGTTTGCCACAAGCCACCTGGGAGACACACCAAACATGTGGAAGAAGGTGCTCTGGTCAGATGAAACCAAAATGGAACTTTTTGGCAACAATGCAAAACGTTATGTTTGGCGTAAAAGCAACACAGCTCATCACCCTGAACACACCATCCCCACTGTCAAACATGGTGGTGGCAGCATCATGGTTTGGGCCTGCTTTTCTTCAGCAGGGACAGGGAAGGTGGTTAAAATTGATGGGAAGATGGATGGAGCCAAATACAGGACCATTCTGGAAGAAAACCTGATGGAGTCTGCAAAAGACCTGAGACTGGGACGGAGATTTGTCTTCCAACAAGACAATGATCCAAAACATAAAGCAAAATCTACAATGGAATGGTTCAAAAATAAACATATCCAGGTGTTAGAATGGCCAAGTCAAAGTCCAGACCTGAATCCAATCGAGAATCTGTGGAAAGAACTGAAAACTGCTGTTCACAAATGCTCTCCATCCAACCTCACTGAGCTCGAGCTGTTTTGCAAGGAGGAATGGGAAAAAATTTCAGTCTCTCGATGTGCAAAACTGATAGAGACATACCCCAAGCGACTTACAGCTGTAATCGCAGCAAAAGGTGGCGCTACAAAGTAGGGGGGCTGAATAATTTTGCACGCCCAATTTTTCAGTTTTTGATTTGTTAAAAAAGTTTGAAATATCCAATAAATGTCGTTCCACTTCATGATTGTGTCCCACTTGTTGTTGATTCTTCACAAAAAAATACAGTTTTATATCTTTATGTTTGAAGCCTGAAATGTGGCAAAAGGTCGCAAAGTTCAAGGGGGCCGAATACTTTCGCAAGGCACTGTAGTTTTGTATCTACAGTGCTCACCTTGGTCTCAGCGTGACTTTCATAAAGGGTCAATATTTTTTGGGAAATAGAATGTTAGTCACGGTTGTTTCTAGGCATTGCTCCAAACTGAAGACATTCTATTGAAACAGAGGTTAGGACCCTGCAAAGTGGATAGGACATTAGCTTTTCATAAAGCATCCTAGCAGCCAGTTTGTGTGTGTGCGTGGGTTTATGTGAGTGTGTGTGGGTGTGTGGGTTTGCATGTGCATGTGTGTGTGTTTGTCTGAGGCACCCCAACAGGGTAGGGCAGGATAGTATTAAATGCTATGCCTTAATATTAGAGACAGAGAGGGAAAATGAGAGGGGGGGGGGGTGAAATATAAAATGTGACTGTGGGTCTTTGTGTTTTCAAAGCCCTTGTCTTTTGCTACGACCTGTTTAGTGGGTTTCTGTATTGTATGTCTATGGAAAACGAGATGGCCAGAAGAGAGACGATGAGAGGAGTTGACAGAGAACAGAAGGTGCTAATGCCTATGTTGTGTCCGCCAATGATTGTTAAATGCGGCCATCTTGGTTCGAAGAGACACACCTGCTATCCAGTGTCCTTAAAGTTGAATTTAAATCTAGCCGATTCAGAAGAGTTAAGTACCGTTAAGTACCTTCAATTATATGTTAATTCAAATTCGGAGCATGTCTGAGTGTCTTGGAGGCTATAGGTTGAAATTTCCCCGGGAGAATCTGATGGTCTCATTGATCCGACCTCTTTTGACACTAGCAAATTAAACAATTGCCCTGGAAATTCTGCCAACAATTGGCCTAGCTTGTTAGTCAATTATTAGATAAATGTTCTCAACAAATACTCAAGGAGAAAAGCAAGCTTGCGATTTTTTTTGCAGAATGTAAAATATAGCCTAGAACAAATTGTAGTGAAGGTTTAAAAGGAGAGAAAGTGCAATGGTGATGATGAATCAAAACATTGTTACCCTTCCCACAAATTTGGGTCATGGGATGAGGGCATTCCAAGAGATTAATGTTGAAGATTTAATTGGATGGTTGTCTGTTGTATTTAATTTGACCGTAAATCCTATTGGTTTTCTGGAAGCTGATTTGGTTATTTTCCCTCATTTTCTCCACAAACAAGAACATTGTTTATCTCAAGAAACACACTGCTTGTCAGATGGAGGGTTCTTTCCATGGTTTCAAGTTCATTAGGTTTAGTTTAGTGATTGATCAGCACCCTGAGGAGTAAGACGAAGAAAGGTCTGTTCGTCTGTGATTGGCAGAAATTGTTATTTTAAACCAGCCATCGAGAGAGAGAGAGAGAGAGAGAGAGAGAGAGAGAGAGAGAGAGAGAGAGAGAGAGAGAGAGAAAGAGAGAGAGAGAGAGAGATAACTTTACTTTACTGAGCTGGTAGATGTGGTGGATAAAAGAGCCATTATGCCAAACAATTTTTGAAAAATAAACCCACTGTCAACACTACTGACTTCACACTATCAACACTACTGACATCACATTATCAACACTACTGACTTCACACTATCAACACTACTGACTTCACACTATCAACACTACTGACTTCACACTATCAACACTACTGACTTCACACTATCATCACTACTGACTTCACACTATCATCACTACTGACTTCACACTATCAACGCCACTGACTTCACACTATCAACACTACTGACTTCACACTATCAACACTACTGACTTCACACTATCAACACTACTGACTTCACACTATCATCACTACTGACTTCACACTATCATCACTACTGACTTCACACTATCAACACCACTGACTTCACACTATCAACACTACTGACTTCACACTATCAACACTACTGACTTCACACTATCAACACTACTGACTTCACACTTTCAACACCACTGACTTCACACTATCAACACTACTGACTTCACACTATCAACACTACTGACTTCACACTATCAACACCACTGACTTCACACTATCATCACCACTAACTTCACACTATCAACACTACTGACTTCGTGACTGAGAATTTACACCAGAACTGTGAAATGAACATGGTCTTCAGTTCAGCTCTTATATGTTCCTGCTTTGTTTGGTATGGTGGGATGGGCATTATTAATAAGAATTACAGAAGAACAGAGAGGAGAACAGAGGACAGAACAGTTCAATGAGTCACACTTTATTTGGATAGTCCATCTGTAGATGTTCTACAGATGGTCATACTATCAACAATGTATCTGTTGATAAGCACCTGTTTGCTAAGGTTACGTTTAGGGTTAGAGTAAGGGTAAAGGTTAGGGTAAAGGTAAGGGTAAAGGTTAGGGTTAGGGTAAAGGTAAGGGTTAGTGTTAGAGTAAGGGTAAAGGTAAAGGTTAGGGTTAGAGTAAGGGTAAAGGTTAGGGTTAGGGTAAAGGTAAGGGTTAGTGTTAGAGTAAGGGTAAGGGTAAAGGTTAGGGTTAGAGTAAGGGTAAAGGTTAGGGTTAGGGTAAAGGTAAGGGTTAGTGTTAGAGTAAGGGTAAGGGTAAAGGTTAGGATTAGAGTAAGGGTAAAGGTTAGGGTTAGAGTAAGGGTAAAGGTAAAGGTTAGGGTTAGAGTAAGGGTAAAGGTTAGGGTTAGAGTAAGGGTAAAGGTTAGGGTTAGGGTAAAGGTAAGGGTTAGAGTAGGGGTAAAGGTTAGGGTTAGAGTAAGGGTAAAGGTTAGGGTTAGGGTTAGGGTAAAGGTTAGGGTTAGAGTAAGGGTAAAGGTTAGGGTTAGTGTAAGGGTAAGGGTAAAGGTTAGGGTTAGAGTAAGGGTAAAGGTTAGGGTTAGGGTTAGAGTAAAGGTAAGGGTTAGTGTTAGAGTAAGGGTAAGGGTAAAGGTTAGGGTTAGAGTAAGGGTAAAGGTTAGGGTTAGAGTAAGGGTAAAGGTTAGGGTTAGTGTAAGGGTAAAGGTTAGGGTAAGGGTAAGGGTTACGTTTAGGGTTAGAGTAAGGGTAAAGGTTAGGGTTTGGGCTAGGGTTAGAGTAAGGGTAAAAGTTAGGGTTAAGTTTATGGGTTAGGATAAGGGTTAAGGCTAGGGTTAGAGTAAGGGTAAAAGTTAGGGTTAAGTTTATGGGTTAGGATAAGGGTTAAGGCTAGGGTTAGAGTAAGGGTTAGAGTAAGGGTTAAGTTTATGGGTTAGGATAAGGGTTAAGGCTAGGGTTAGGGTTAGCAGAGTGTTGAAATGTTATTGATAATCAGTAGAGCATCTACAGATGGACTATCCAAATAAAGTGTTACTGTTCAATGTACAGTACATCATCTTCTGTTTTTCTCTGCACCTGGTTAGTGTGAGTGAGGTTTAGATAGCAGGAAATAGCAGGAAACCATGGATAAGACGAATGATGGAGGAGAGGTTTTGATCTCTGGTGGTGGAAGGTGAGGGAGGTGAGTGTGAGCGAAGTGAGGGAGAGGAAGGGCTGGCAGGTATATGAACATGAGTGGGTGTCGACAGAAGGAGAAATTTGGTAATAACGATGGAAGAATGGGAGAAAAATGTCAGAGGTCACAAACAAAACACACACACACACACACAGAGACCAGACGCTTGAAATGTAGTACCTGTCTGCTTAACAAGCATATGAAAAGACAGATAAGTAGACAGATGTAGCATACCTCAAATCAACTTGGTTCCATCAGATACTAGTGGCAAAGCTCCTCGGATTTTGGAAGACAACATCTATATAAAGAAATGCATTCAGTGCTGGCTGGTGGCACTTTAAATTAGAGGAAGGGCTCATTGTAATGGCTGGAAATTAATACATTGAAATATTTAAACACATGGTTTCTATGTATTTGATGCCGTTCCATTAATTCAATTTCGGCCATTATTATGAGCTGTCCTTCCCTCACCAGCCTCCATTGATTGCGTCACACCTCCTCTAATCCAACCACAACCTAATCCAACCACAGCCAAATCCAACCACAACCTAATCCCACCACAACCTAATCCAACCACAACCTAATCCAACCACAACCTAATCCAACCACAACCTAATCCAACCACAACCTAATCCAACCACAGCCAAATCCAACCACAACCTAATCCCACCACAACCTAATCCAACCACAACCTAATCCCACCACAACCTAATCCAACCACAACCTAATCCCACCACAACCTAATCCAACCACAACCTAATCCAACCACAACCTAATCCAACCACAACCTAATCCAACCACAACCTAATCCCACCACAACCTAATCCAACCACAACCTAATCCAACCACAACCTAATCCAAACACAACCTAATCCAACCACAACCTAATCCCACCACAACCTAATCCAACCACAACCTAATCCAACCACAACCTAATCCAACCACAACCTAATCCAACCACAACCTAATCCAACCACAACCTAATCCCACCACAACCTAATCCAACCACAACCTAATCCAACCACAACCTAATCCAACCACAACCTAATCCAACCACAACCTAATCCCACCACAACCTAATCCAACCACAACCTAATCCAACCACAACCTAATCCAACCACAACCTAATCCAACCACAACCTAATCCCAAATGGCAAGACATCACTTGAAATGCTCCTTACACTGCTTACCTTTTTATACCAATGGATTTAATGAAGGATTGTGTGAACTAGTCAGAGACACATGGCAATGTGAAATGACACTCTATTCCCTATATAGTGCACAGAGCTCTGGGCAAATGTACTGCACTATATAGGGGAAAGGGAGCCATTTTAGAAAAGAAAGATCAAAGTCAACTAGGTCACAAGTAGTGTACACTACACACTCACTAATGTACTGACCTGACCTGACCTGGCTTGGCTCCTCTTAGTGCTGCTGGGTCACACCAAATATGTAGTACATTATGTACTGTAGTAGGACAGATAGCCTTAACATCAGATATGTAGTACATTATGTACTGTAGTATGACAGATAACCTTAACACCAGATATGTAATAGGTTATGTACTGTAGTATGACAGATAGCCTTAACATCAGATATGTAGTACATTATGTACTGTAGTAAGACAGATAGCCTTAACATCAGATATGTAGTACATTATGTACTGTAGTAAGACAGATAGCCTTAACATCAGATATGTAGTACATTATGTACTGTAGTATGACAGATAACCTTAACACCAGATATGTAATAGGTTATGTACTGTAGTATGACAGATAGCCTTAACATCAGATATGTAGTACATTATGTACTGTAGTAAGACAGATAGCCTTAACATCAGATATGTAGTACATTATGTACTGTAGTAAGACAGATAGCCTTAACATCAGATATGTAGTACATTATGTACTGTAGTAGGACAGATAGCCTTAACATCAGATATGTAGTACATTATGTACTGTAGTAGGACAGATAGCCTTAACATCAGATATGTAGTACATTATGTACTGTAGTAAGACAGATAGCCTTAACACCAGATATGTAATAGGTTATGTACTGTAGTATGACAGATAGCCTTAACACCAGATATGTAATAGGTTATGTACTGTAGTATGACAGATAGCCTTAACACCAGATATGTAATAGGTTATGTACTGTAGTAGGACAGATAGCCTTAACATCAGATATGTAGTACATTATGTACTGTAGTAGGACAGATAGCCTTAACATCAGATATGTAGTACATTATGTACTGTAGTAAGACAGATAGCCTTAACACCAGATATGTAATAGGTTATGTACTGTAGTATGACAGATAGCCTTAACACCAGATATGTAATAGGTTATGTACTGTAGTATGACAGATAGCCTTAACACCAGATATGTAATAGGTTATGTACTGTAGTATGACAGATAGCCTTAACACCAGATATGTAATAGGTTATGTACTGTAGTATGACAGATAGCCTTAACACCAGATATGTAATAGGTTATGTACTGTAGTATGACAGATAGCCTTAACATCAGATATGTAGTAGGTTATGTACTGTAATAAGACAGATAGCCCGCATAGCTGTTGTTAAGGTAGCAGGACCGATAACCTAAAAGCTGAGATCTGAGTAAGGTGAAACAGACCCACTGGTGGCCCCAGGTGCATTTGTTATTGTTTTGGTTTGGTTTTTGAAACGGGGCAGAGGAGCATCTTGCATCGTGGTGAAAAAAACCCATAGAACAGCAGAATATGTACTATCATGCATGATGTGCAATGATGTATAATGATGTTCAATGATGTGTAATGATGTATAATGATGTTCAATGATGTATAATGATGTTCAATGATGTTCAATGATGTGTAATGATGTATAATGATGTGTAACGGTGTATAATGATGTGTAACGATGTATAATGAATGATGTGTAACGATGTCCACCATATTAAGAATAGGGGGTCATTTGGGACAAAAATCCCAAGAAAAGCTGGAATGTACCGCACTGTAAGTTATGAAAATGTGATGATTCTGTTTAATGTTTTATATAATATTAGATAGCTATGTAGGACCTGTACAGTTTTGGAGTGTTCAACCAACTCTCCCATGCTATCTGCCAAACAACTCTGCCAAATAACTCCCCTCCAGAACCACTAGTCCATGTGTTGAAACTCTGCCAAATAACTCCCCTCCAGAACCACTAGTCCATGTGTTGAAACTATGTCAAATAACTCCCCTCCAGAACCACTAGTCCATGTGTTGAAACTATGTCATATAACTCCCCTCCAGAACCACCAGTCCATGTGTTGAAACTATGTCATATAACTCCCCTCCAGAACCACCAGTCCATGTGTTGAAACTATGTCATATTGTTGCGTGCAAGTTATGACCACAATTGTTTTTCTGTTTTTTCTTGGAGGCATTTGGTCCATCCTCGCCTATAAATTGAAGCCAAAACACTTTATAATGTGTTATGCTGTATATATTGGTTTATAATGTGTTATACTGTATATTTTAGAGAGACATTATGAAGAGTCTCTAGCTGAGATAAAGAACTTTAACCTGTAGTCATACCGAGGAGAAAAATAATCAAAGCTGTGTTTTCCGGTGGATTTACAGAGAAAATTGTTTTCATCATAAGCACTTTAGAAACGGTACACCCAAAGAGAATGAGGGAGGGAGGGAGGGAGGGAGGGCAGACATGTAAGACATCTAATCACAAATGGACCCCTAAACCCTGTGCACTTGTGGAGATCCAAGAGGATTTTATTGGTGGAAGCAATATGGGAAGCTTCCACCTAGCCTATTAAAGGGCAAGGTGGAACTACTACCATATTGCTTACACCTGTCAAATCCTCTCAAATTTCCACAAGTGTATAGGGTGTAGGACTTCAAATCAAATCAAATGTTATTTGAATGCATGCTTTGTAGACAAGAGGTGTAAACTAACAGTGAAACGCTTACTTGTGGGTCCTTTTCAAACAGTGCAGGTTTAAAATAAGATACTTTTAAAAATACAAAATAGACATATGTCACAATGAATAAAGAACAAAAATAAAGAATAAAAATGACATGGCTATATACATATATAGGGAGTAGAAAATAACATGGCTATATACAGGGAGTAGAAAATAACATGGCTATATACAGGGAGTAGAAAATAACATGGTTATATACAGATATAGGGAGTAGAAAATAACATGGTTATATACAGGGAGTAGAAAATAACATGGCTATATACATATACAGGGAGTAGAAAATAACATGGTTATATACAGATATAGGGAGTAGAAAATAACATGGTTATATACAGATATAGGGAGTAGAAAATAACATGGTTATATACAGATATAGGGAGTAGAAAATAACATGGCTATATACAGATATAGGGAGTAGAAAATAACATGGTTATATACAGGGAGTAGAAAATAACATGGTTGTATACATATACAGGGAGTAGAAAATAACATGGCTATATACAGGGAGTAGAAAATAACATGGCTATATACATATACAGGGAGTAGAAAATAACATGGTTATATACAGATATAGGGAGTAGAAAATAACATGGTTATATACAGGGAGTAGAAAATAACATGGCTATATACATATACAGGGAGTAGAAAATAACATGGTTATATACAGATATAGGGAGTAGAAAATAACATGGTTATATACAGGGAGTAGAAAATAACATGGCTATATACAGGGAGTAGAAAATAACATGGTTATATACAGATATAGGGAGTAGAAAATAACATGACTATATACATATACAGGGAGTAGAAAGTAACATGGTTATATACAGATATAGGGAGTAGAAAATAACATGGCTATATACAGGGATTAGAAAATAACATGGCTATATACTGATATAGGGAGTAGAAAATAACATGGTTATATACAGGGAGTAGAAAATAACATGGCTATATACAGGGAGTAGAAAATAACATGGTTATATACAGATATAGGGAGTAGAAAATAACATGGTTATATACAGGGAGTAGAAAATAACATGGTTATATACAGATATAGGGAGTAGAAAATAACATGGCTATATACAGATATAGGGAGTAGAAAATAACATGGTTATATACAGGGAGTAGAAAATAACATGGTTATATACATATATAGGGAGTAGAAAATAACATGGTTATATACAGGGAGTAGAAAATAACATGGCTATATACAGATATAGGGAGTAGAAAATAACATGGCTATATACAGATATAGGGAGTAGAAAATAACATGGCTATATACAGATATAGGGAGTAGAAAATAACATGGCTATATACAGATATAGGGAGTAGAAAATAACATGGTTATATACAGGGAGTAGAAAATAACATGGTTATATACAGGGAGTAGAAAATAACATGGTTATATACATATATAGGGAGTAGAAAATAACATGGCTATATACAGGGAGTAGAAAATAACATGGTTATATACAGATATAGGGAGTAGAAAATAACATGGCTATATACAGATATAGGGAGTAGAAAATAACATGGTTATATACAGATATAGGGAGTAGAAATAACATGGTTATATACAGGGAGTAGAAAATAACATGGTTATATACAGGGAGTAGAAAATAACATGGCTATATACAGATATAGGGAGTAGAAAATAACATGGCTATATACAGATATAGGGAGTAGAAAATAACATGGTTATATACAGATATAGGGAGTAGAAAATAACATGGCTATATACAGATATAGGGAGTAGAAAATAACATGGCTATATACAGATATAGGGAGTAGAAAATAACATGGTTATATACAGATATAGGGAGTAGAAAATAACATGGTTATATACAGATATAGGGAGTAGAAAATAACATGGCTATATACAGATATAGGGAGTAGAAAATAACATGGCTATATACATATATAGGGAGTAGAAAATAACATGGTTATATACAGGGAGTAGAAAATAACATGGTTATATACAGATATAGGGAGTAGAAAATAACATGGTTATATACAGATATAGGGAGTAGAAAATAACATGGCTATATACAGATATAGGGAGTAGAAAATAACATGGCTATATACAGATATAGGGAGTAGAAAATAACATGGCTATATACAGGGAGTAGAAAATAACATGGTTATATACAGATATAGGGAGTAGAAAATAACATGGCTATATACAGATATAGGGAGTAGAAAATAACATGGTTATATACAGGGAGTAGAAAATAACATGGTTATATACAGATATAGGGAGTAGAAAATAACATGGCTATATACAGATATAGGGAGTAGAAAATAACATGGTTATATACAGATATAGGGAGTAGAAATAACATGGTTATATACAGGGAGTAGAAAATAACATGGTTATATACAGATATAGGGAGTAGAAAATAACATGGCTATATACAGATATAGGGAGTAGAAAATAACATGGTTATATACAGATATAGGGAGTAGAAAATATCATGGTTATATACAGATATAGGGAGTAGAAAATAACATGGCTATATACAGATATAGGGAGTAGAAAATAACATGGCTATATACAGATATAGGGAGTAGAAAATAACATGGCTATATACAGGGAGTAGAAAATAACATGGTTATATACAGATATAGGGAGTAGAAAATAACATGGTTATATACAGATATAGGGAGTAGAAAATAACATGGTTATATATAGGGAGTAGAAAATAACATGGCTATATACAGATATAGGGAGTAGAAAATAACATGGCTATATACAGATATAGGGAGTAGAAAATAACATGGTTATATACAGGGAGTAGAAAATAACATGGCTATATACAGATATAGGGAGTAGAAAATAACATGGTTATATACAGGGAGTAGAAAATAACATGGCTATATACAGATATAGGGAGTAGAAAATAACATGGTTATATACAGGGAATAGAAAATAACATGGCTATATATAGAGGAGTAGAAAATAACATGGCTATATACAGATATAGGGAGTAGAAATAACATGGCTATATACAGGGAGTAGAAAATAACGTGGTTATATACAGATATAGGGAGTAGAAAATAACATGGCTATATACAGATATAGGGAGTAGAAAATAACATGGCTATATACAGATATAGGGAGTAGAAAATAACATGGTTATATACAGGGAGTAGAAAATAACATGGTTATATACAGGGAGTAGAAAATAACATGGTTATATACAGATATAGGGAGTAGAAATAACATGGCTATATACAGGGAGTAGAAAATAACGTGGTTATATACAGATATAGGGAGTAGAAAATAACATGGCTATATACAGATATAGGGAGTAGAAAATAACATGGCTATATACAGATATAGGGAGTAGAAAATAACATGGTTATATACAGGGAGTAGAAAATAACATGGTTATATACAGGGAGTAGAAAATAACATGGTTATATACAGGGAGTAGAAAATAACATGGCTATATACAGATATAGGGAGTAGAAAATAACATGGTTATATACAGATATAGGGAGTAGAAAATAACATGGTTATATACAGATATAGGGAGTAGAAAATAACATGGCTATATACAGATATAGGGAGTAGAAAATAACATGGCTATATACAGATATAGGGAGTAGAAAATAACATGGTTAAATACATATATAGGGAGTAGAAAATAACATGGCTATATACAGATATAGGGAGTAGAAAATAACATGGTTAAATACATATATAGGGAGTAGAAAATAACATGGCTATATACAGGGAGTAGAAAATAACATGGCTATATACAGATATAGGGAGTAGAAAATAACATGGCTATATACAGATATAGGGAGTAGAAAATAACATGGCTATATACAGGGAGTAGAAAATAACATGGCTATATACAGGGAGTAGAAAATAACATGGCTCTATACAGATATAGGGAGTAGAAAATAACATGGCTATATACAGATATAGGGAGTAGAAAATAACATGGCTATATACAGGGAGTAGAAAATAACATGGCTATATACAGATATAGGGAGTAGAAAATAACATGGTTATATACAGGGAGTAGAAAATAACATGGTTATATACAGATATAGGGAGTAGAAAATAACATGGCTATATACAGATATAGGGAGTAGAAAATAACATGGTTATATACAGATATAGGGAGTAGAAAATAACATGGTTATATACAGATATAGGGAGTAGAAAATAACATGGTTATATACAGATATAGGGAGTAGAAAATAACATGGCTATATACAGATATAGGGAGTAGAAAATAACATGGTTATATACAGATATAGGGAGTAGAAAATAACATGGTTATATACAGATATAGGGAGTAGAAAATAACATGGTTATATACAGATATAGGGAGTAGAAAATAACATGGTTATATACAGATATAGGGAGTAGAAAATAACATGGCTATATACAGATATAGGGAGTAGAAAATAACATGGCTATATACAGGGAATAGAAAATAACATGGCTATATACAGATATAGGGAGTAGAAAATAACATGGTTATATACAGATATAGGGAGTATAAAATAACATGGTTATATACAGGGAGTAGAAAATAACATGGTTATATACAGGGAGTAGAAAATAACATGGCTATATACAGATATAGGGAGTAGAAAATAACATGGTTATATACAGGGAGTAGAAAATAACATGGTTAAATACATATATAGGGAGTAGAAAATAACATGGCTATATACAGATACAGGGAGTAGAAAATAACATGGTTAAATACATATATAGGGAGTAGAAAATAACATGGCTATATACAGGGAATAGAAAATAACATGGTTATATACAGGGAGTAGAAAATAACATGGCTGTATACAGATATAGGGAGTAGAAAATAACATGGTTATACACAGGGAGTAGAAAATAACATGGTTATATACAGATATAGGGAGTAGAAAATAACATGGTTATACACAGGGAGTAGAAAATAACATGGTTAAATACATATATAGGGAGTAGAAAATAACATGGTTATATACAGGGATTAGTAAATAACATGGCTATATACAGGGAGTAGAAAATAACATGGTTATATACAGGGATTAGAAAATAACATGGTTATATACAGGGAGTAGAAAATAACATGGCTATATACAGGGAGTAGATAATAACATGGATATATACAGGGAGTAGAAAATAACATGGTTATATACAGGGAGTAGAAAATAACATGGCTATATACAGATATAGGGAGTAGAAAATAACATGGTTATATACAGGGAGTAGAAAATAACATGGCTATATACAGGGAGTAGAAAATAACATGGCTATATACATATACAGGGAGTAGAAAATAACATGGCTATATACAGATATAGGGAGTAGAAAATAGCATGGTTATATACAGGGAGAAGAAAATAACATGGCTATATACATATACAGGGAGTAGAAAATAACATGGTTATATACAGATATAGGGAGTAGAAAATAACATGGTTATATATAGGGAGTAGAAAATAACATGGTTATATACAGATATAGGGAGTAGAAAATAACATGGTTATATATAGGGAGTAGAAAATAACATGGTTATATACAGATATAGGGAGTAGAAAATAACATGGTTATATACAGGGAGAAGAAAATAACATGGTTATATACAGATATAGGGAGTAGAAAATAACATGGCTATATACAGGGAGTAGAAAATAACATGACTATATACATATACAGGGAGTAGAAAATAACATGGTTATATACATATACAGGGAGTAGAAAATAACATGGCTATATACATATATAGGGAGTAGAAAATAACATGGTTATATACAGATATAGGGAGTAGAAAATAACATGGCTATATACAGATATAGGGAGTAGAAAATAACATGGTTATATACAGGGAGTAGAAAATAACGTGGTTATATACAGATATAGGGAGTAGAAAATAACATGGCTATATACAGATATAGGGAGTAGAAAATAACATGGCTATATACAGATATAGGGAGTAGAAAATGACATGGCTATATACAGGGAGTAGAAAATAACATGGTTATATACGGATATAGGGAGTAGAAAATAACATGGCTATATACAGATATAGGGAGTAGAAAATAAAAACTATCGGCCTATATCGAATCTTCCATTCCTCTCAAAAAGTTTAGAACATGCTGATGCGCAGCATCTCACTGCCTTCCTGAAGACAAACAATGTATACGAAATGCTTCAGTCTGATTTTAGACCCCATCATAGCACTGAGACTGCACTTGTGAAGGTGGTAAATGACCTTTTAATGGCATCAGACCGAGGCTCTGCATCTGTCCTCGTGCTCCTAGACCTTAGTGCTTGCTTTTGATACCATCGGTCACCACATTCTTTTGGAGAGATTGGAAACCAAAATTGGTCTACACGGAAAAGTTCTGGCCTGGTTTAGATCTTATCTGTCGGAAAGATATCAGTTTGTCTCTGTGAATTGTTTGTCCTCTGACAAATCAACTGTAAATTTCGGTGTTCCTCAAGGTTCCGTTTTATCACCACTATTGTTTTCACTATATATTTTACCTCTTGGGGATGTCATTCGAAAACATAATGTTAACTTTCACTGCTATGCGGATGACATACAGCTGTACATTTCAATGAAACATGGTGAAGCCCCAAAATTGCCCTCGCTAGAAGCATGTGTTCCAGACATAAGGAAGTGGAAGGCTGCAAACGTTCTACTTTTAAACTCGGACAAAACAGAGATGCTTGTTCTAGGTCCCAAGAAACAAAGAGATCTTCTGTTGAATCTGACAATTAATCTTAATGGTTGTACAGTCGTCTCAAATAAAACTGTGAAGGACCTTGGCGTTACTCTGGACCCCTGTAACGGTTTTCTTTATGAGAAGGAGAGTCGGACCAAAATGCAGCGTGTGGTTTACGATCCATGTTTATTAATAATACGAAACACGAATCTCCAATACAATACTACAAAACAAAACGTAACGAAAACCTAAAACAGCCTATCTGGTGAAAAACACATAGACAGGAACAATCACCCACAAACACACAGTGAACCCCAGGCTACCTAAATATGGTTCCCAATCAGAGACAATGACGAACACCTGCCTCTGACTGAGAACCATATCAGGCTGAACATAGAAATAGACAAACAAGACATGAAACATAGAATGCCCACTCAGATCACACCCTGACCAATCAAAACATAGAAAATACAAAGTAAACTATGGTCAGGGCGTGACAGTACCCCCCCCCCAAGGTGCGGACTCCGGCCGCAAAACCTGAACCTATAGGGGAGGGTCTGGGTGGGCATCTGTCCGCGGTGGCGGCTCTGGCGCTGGACGTGGACCCCACTCCATGACAGTTTTAATCCCCCTCCTAAACGTCCCTAAATAGGTTACCCACCACAATGATAACATGGGACAGAGGGACAGCTCGGGACAGAGGTAACTCGGGACAGATGGGTAGCTCAGCACTGAGAGGAAGCTCAGCACTGAGAAGAAGCTCAGCACTGAGAGGAAGCCCAGGCAGGTAGTAGAAACTACCAGAACCTGGCTGGCTGGCGGTTCTGGGAGAATCTGGACGACTGGCAGATCTGGGAGAATCTGGACGACTGGCAGATCTGGGAGAATCTGGACGACTGGCAAATCTGGGAGAATCTGGACGACTGGCAGATCTGGGAGAATCTGGACGACTGGCAGATCTGGGAGAATCTGGACGACTGGCAGATCTGGGAGAATCTGGACGACTGGCAGATCTGGGAGAATCTGGACGACTGGCAGATCTGGAAGAGTCTGGACGACTGGCAGATCTGGAAGAGTCTGGACGACTGGCAGATCTGGAAGAGTCTGGACGACTGGCAGATCTGGAAGAGTCTGGACGACTGGCAGATCTGGAAGAGTCTGGACGACTAGCAGATCTGGAAGAGTCTGGACGACGGGCAGATCTGGAAGAATCTGGACGACTGGCAGATCTGGCTGCTCCATGCTGACTGGCTGCTCCATGCTGACTGACAGCTCTGGCTGCTCCATGCTGACTGGCAGCTCTGGCTGCTCCATGCTGACTGGAAGCTCCATGCTGACTGGCAGCTCTGGCTGCTCCATGCTGACTGGCTGCTCCATGCTGACTGGCAGCTCTGGCTGCTCCATGCTGACTGGCTGCTCTGGCTGCTCCATGCTGACTGGCTGCTCCATGCTGACTGGCTGCTCCATGCTGACTGGCGGCCCTGGCTGCTCCATGCTGACTGGCGGCCCTGGCTGCTCCATGCTGACTGGCGGCCCTGGCTGCTCCATGCTAACTGGCGGCTCTGGCGGCTCCTTGCAGACTGGCAGCTCTGGCGGCTCCTTGCAGACTGGCAGCTCTGGCGGCTCCTTGCAGACTGGCAGCTCTGGCGGCTCCTTGCAGACTGGCAGCTTTGGCGGCATCCTGCAGACAGGCAGCTCTGGCGGCTCCTTGCAGACTGGCAGCTCCTTGCAGACTGGCAGCTCCTTGCAGACTGGCAGCTCTATGCTAACTGGCAGCTCTATGCAGACTGGCAGCTCTATGCTAACTGGCAGTTCTATGCTAACTGGCAGCTCTATGCTAACTGGCAGCTCTATGCTAGCTGGCAGTTCTGAACAGGCGGGAGACTCCGGCAGCGCTGTAGAGGCGGAAAGCTCTGACAGCGCTAAACAGGCGGGAGACTCCGACAGCGCTGGAGAGGAGGAGGGCTCCGACAGCGCTGGACAGGCGAGGCGCACTGTAGGCCTGATGCGTGGTGCTGGCACTGGTGGTACTGGGCCGAGGACACGCACAGGAAGCCTGGTGCGGGGAGCTGCTACCGGAGGGCTGGGGTGTGGAGGTGGCACAGGATGGGTTAGACCGTGAAGGCGTACTGGAGATCTTGAGAGCGGTGCTGGCACAGGACGTGCAAGGCTAGGGAGGTGCACAGGAGGCCTGGTACGTGAGACTGGCACCATCTTCACCAGCCGACTAACACGCACCTCAGGACGAGTATGGAGCGCTGACCCAGGTGCCATCAAATCCCCGACACGCTCCGTCGGGCGAATTCCATGTTTAAAACACCAACACAGCAACTCCCTCATTTCTCTCTCCTCCAATTTCCCCATTAACTCCTTCACAGTCTCTGTTTCGCTCACCTCCAACACCGGCTCTGGTCTCCTCCTTGGCTCCTCACGATAAACAGGGAGAGTTGGCTCAGGTCTGGCTCCTGACTCTGCCACACTCTCCCTGAGCCCCCCCCCAAGAAATTTTTGGGGCTGACTATGGGGCCTCCGTCCGCGCCGCCTTGCTTGCTTCGCAAACTCCATTCTCCTATATCCTTCCGCGCACTGCTCCATCGAATCCCAGGCGGGCTCCGGCACTCTCCCTGGGTCGACCGCCCACCTGTCTATCTCCTCCCAAGAAGTATAGTCCATACTGTACTCCACTTTGGGCTGTTCTTGCCTGTTGACACGCTGCTTGGTCCCTTTGTGGTGGGTGATTCTGTAACGGTTTTCTTTATGAGAAGGAGAGTCGGACCAAAATGCAGCGTGTGGTTTACGATCCATGTTTATTAATAATACGAAACACGAATCTCCAATACAATACTACAAAACAAAACGTAACGAAAACCTAAAACAGCCTATCTGGTGAAAAACACATAGACAGGAACAATCACCCACAAACACACAGTGAACCCCAGGCTACCTAAATATGGTTCCCAATCAGAGACAATGACGAACACCTGCCTCTGACTGAGAACCATATCAGGCTGAACATAGAAATAGACAAACAAGACATGAAACATAGAATGCCCACTCAGATCACACCCTGACCAATCAAAACATAGAAAATACAAAGTAAACTATGGTCAGGGCGTGACAACCCCTTCATCTCTCAGATTTGGTCCTGCCGTACATACCTACACGTACGCTACGGTCACAAGACGCAGGCCTCCTAATAGTCCCTAGAATTTCTAAGCAAACAGCTGGAGGCAGGGCTTTCTCCTATAGAGCTCCATTTTTATGGAATGGTCTGCCTACCCATGTGAGAGATGCAGACTCGGTCTCAACCTGTAAGTCTTTATTGAAGACTCATCTCTTCAGTGGGTCATATGATTGAGTGTAGTCTGGACTAGGAGTGTGAAGGTGAAAGGAAAGGCTCTGGAGCAACGAACCGCCCCTGCTGTCTGCCTGGCCGGTTCCCCTCTTTCCACCGGGATTCTCTGCCTCTAACCCTATTACAGGGGCTGAGTCACTGGCTTACTGGTGCTCTTTCATGTCGTCCCTAGGAGGGGTGCGTCACATGAGTGGGTTGAGTCACTGATGTGATCTTTCTGTCTGGGTTGGCGCCCCCCCTTGGGTTGTGCCGTGGCGGAGATCTTTGTGGGCTATACTCGGCCTTGTCTCAGGATGATAAGTTGGTGGTTGAAGATATCCCTCTAGTGGTGTGGGGGCTGTGCTTTGGCAAAGTGGGTGGGGTTATATCCTTCCTGTTTGGCCCTGTCCGGGGGTATCATCGGATGGGGCCACAGTGTCTCCTGACCCCTCCTGCCTCAGCCTCCAGTATTTATGCTGCAGTAGTTTATGTGTCGGGGGGCTAGGGTCAGTTTGTTATATCTGGAGTACTTCTCCTGTCTTATCCGGTGTCCTGTGTGAATTTAAGTATGCTCTCTCTAATTCTCTCTTTCTCTCTTTCTTTATCTCTCTCGGAGGACCTGAGCCCTAGGACCATGCCTCAGGAATACCTGGCATGAGGACTCGTTGCTGTCCCCAGTCCACCTGGCCGTGCTGCTGCTCCAGTTTCAACTGTTCTGCCTGCGGCTATGGAATCCTGACCTGTTCACCGGACGTGCTACCTGTCCCAGACATGCTGTTTTCAACTCTCTAGAGACAGCAGGAGTGGTAGAGATACTCTTAATGAACGGCTATGAAAAGCCAACTGACATTTACTCCTGAGATGCTGACTTGCTGCACCCTCGACAACTACTGTGATTATTATTATTTGACCATGCTGGTCATTTATGAACATTTGAACATCTTGGCCATGTTCTGTTATAATCTCCACCCGGCACAGCCAGAAGAGGACTGGCCACCCCTCATAGCCTGGATCCTCTCTAGGTTTCTTCCTAGGTTTGGGCTTTCTAGGGAGTTTTTCCTAGCCACCGTGCTTCTACACCTGCATTGCTTGCTGTTTGGGGTTTTAGGCTGGGTTTCTGTACAGCACTTTGAGATATCAGCTGATGTACGAAGGGCTTTATAAATACATTTGATTTGATCTGACATTGTTTCGGAAGTAAAACTAATGGCAAAAAGGCTGAAGCTGGAGTTCTTATGTTGGAATGGAAGCCACCACGACATAACACTCCTGCTATGCAGGTTGTCATGATCTCTGTGTGCATTTCTAGTCATAATGCAGCTTTGGCACTTCCCCCTGGACACAGCCAAGAACTCAGGGGATAGAACACTTCAGAGTGGGGTTAGGGTTAGGGTTAGAGCGAGAAGGGGGGGGGAGATGGAGTGGTGGGTGGAGGAAAAGAGAGGGAGAAGAAGAGGGAGAGAGATAGAGAGGGAAAACTAGGAAAGATGGCACAGCGGGTCCAAATAGAAAAAACATCCCATCAATATTCAATCAATCACCTATGCTTCCTTTCATCTCTCTTCTTCTCCTTTCTCTCTCCCCCTCCATCTCTCCTCCCTCCTCTCGCTCTCTCCCACTGCCCCTTCCATCCTCCTCTCACTCTCTCCGTCTGCCCCTTCCATCTCCCTCCCCCTGTCTCTCTCTCTTTACTCTGTCTCTACATCCTGCCAATGATTACAGCAGTTTCAGTTTGACCCCTGCTGAAGAGCAGCTGCATAGTTCCATGGTCTTCAGTGGTCCTTCCCTTCTTAAGGAAAACAACTCCATCAATTTGACATAAAACCAAACAGAAATAGCACGTAGTTCGTCTAGTGCAGCTCTCCCACCGGCTCCCAACAGCCCAACCGGGCCCCGCCAGGAGGCTTTCAGCCAGCCTTTAAAGCCCAAAGTGAGAGCGTCAAACTGGGGGGGGCACTCTCTGTGGACGTGATGCAATAATGCCCCCCAGCTGCCCCAGCAGTCCCCCAACACTATACATTATTTCAGAAGCCATCTGACAGCTCTGAATACCAGTGCCGGGGTCAGAGAGGTCAGATAGCAGTGCTTGGTGTAAGATATACACACGTGGGATCCATTTCCGTGTGTGTGTTTGTACAGTGTGTGTGTGTGTGTGTGTGTGTGTGTGTGTGTGTGTGTGTGTGTGTGTGTGTCTGCGTGTCTGGGTGTGTGTCCGCTGCGGGCTGAGAGCTGAGGGGGTTGAGGAGAGGCGACACTTAAATCCTAGGGACTAATCTCCACATCCCAGAGGATCAGATGGAAGCTGAATATGCACTTGAAAGCCAAGTGATCATGCAGTGTGTGTGTGTGTGTGTGTGTGTGTGTGTGTGTGTGTGTGTCATCACGACACTGACATGATGGGCTTAAATTACAGTATGTGGGGACACGTACAGATGTAGGATCTTAATTTGATCGCTATTTTGTTACAGAGAATTGTCCTGCACGGCAGGAAATGCAAACTTGTAGTGATTTCGACGTTTAAAATACAATTCTAAAGTTTGTCATTTCCACTTTAAAATGATTTACCCTAACGAAATATGTATCAACCCCTACCGAAAAATGTCCATGAATAATTACAACTTCTGGTTGCTGCAGGATTGTTTTCCTGCTGTAGCATACTGGCTCAAATTAAGATCCCAAAACTGTAGACACACGCAATAGGCATGTAAGGTAATGTATGTAGATAATGAGAGTATTTTTTTCTCTCTCTCTCTCTCTCTCTCTCTCTCTCTCTCTCTCTCTCTCTCTCTCTCTCTCTCTCTCTCTCTCTCTCTCTCTCTCTCTCTCTCTCTCTCTCTCTCTCTCTCTCTCTCTCTCTCTCTCTCTCTCTCTCTCTCTCTCTCTCTCTCTCTCTCTCTCTCTCTCTCTCTCTCTCTCTCTCTCTCTCTCTCTCTCTCTTCAAAGGGGCTGTATTAACATGGGAATCATATGTTTACATTGCCAAAGCAAGCGAAATAGATAATAAACAAAAATAAAATAAACAATAAAAAAGAACAGTAAACATTACACTCACAAAAGTTCCAAAAATATTGAAGACATTTAAAATGTTATATTATGTCAATATACAGCATTGTATTGATGTGCAAATAGTTCAACTACAAAAGGGAAAATAAATAAACATAAATATGGGTTGTATTTACAATGGTGTTTGTTCTTCACTGGTTATCCTTTTGTTGTGGTAACAGGTCACGAATCTTGCTGCTGTGATGGCACACTGTGATATTTCACCCAATAGATATGGGACTTTATCAAAATTAGATTTGTTTTCGAATTCTTTGTGGGTGTGTATAATCTGAGGGAAATATGTCTCTCTAATATGGTCATACATTTAGCAGGAGGTTAGGAAGTGAGGCTCAGTTTCCACCTCATTTTGTGGACAGTGTGCACATAACCTGTCTTTTCTTCAGAGCCAGGTCAGCCTACGGCAGCCTCTCTCAATAGCAAGGCTATGCTCACTGAATCTGTACATAGTCAATTCTTTCTTTCATTTTGGGTCAATCACAGCGGTCAGGTAATCTGCCACTGTGTACTCTCTGTTTAGGGCCAAATAGCATAAAGTAATTATATTTTTTTTCCCTCATGATTTGGTTGGGTCTAATTGTGTTGCTGTCCTGGTCTGTGGGTCTGTTTGTGTTTTTGAACAGAGCCCCAGGACCAGCTTCATCTCTCTGAAGGTAATGGCTTTGTTATAGAAGGTTTGGGAATTGCTTCCTTTTAGGTGGTTGTTGAATTAAATGGCTCTTTTAATAATTTTGATAATTAGTGGGGATCGGCCTAATTCTGCTCTGCATGCATTATTTGGTGTTTTACGTTGTACACAGAGGATATTTTTGCAGAATTCTGCATGCAGAGTCTCAATTTGGTGTTTGTCCCATTTTGTGAGTTCTTGGTTAGTGAGTGTACCCCAGACCTCACAACGATAAAGGGCAATGGGTTCTATAACTGATTCAAGTATTTTTTGCCAGATCCTAATTGGTATGTCGAATTTTATGTTCCTTTTGATAGCATAAAAGGCCCTTCTTACCTTGTCTCTCAGATTGTTCACATCCTTAGTATTTGTGTGCTCTAGGGCAACGGTGTCGATGGAATTTGTATTTGTTGTCCTGGCAACTGGACCTTTTTTGGAACACCATTTGAGTCTTAATGAGATTTACAGTCAGGGCCCCGGTCTGACAGAGTCTGTGCAGAAGATCTAGGTGCTGCTGTAGGCCCTCATTGGTTGGGGACAGAAGCACCCGATCATCAGCATTCAGTAGACATTTGACTTCAGATTCTAGTAGGATGAGACCGGGTGCTGCAGACTGTTCTAGTGTCCTCGCCAATTAGTTGATATATATATGTTGAAGAGGGTGGGGCTTAAGCTGCATCCCTGTCTCACCCGACAGCTCTGTGGGAAGAAATGTGTGTGTTTTTTGCCAATTTTAACTGCACACTTGTTGTTTGTGTACACGGATTTTAGAATGTCGTATGTTTTTCCCCCAACAACACTTTCCATCAATTTGTATAGCAAACCCCATGACAAATTGAGTCAAAAGCTTTTTTGAAATCAACAATGCATGAGAAGACTTTGCTTTTGCTTTTGGTTGGTTTGTTTGTCAATTGTGCAGAGTTGAGGATGATGTTAAAGAGTATAGCCAATTTAAATTGTGGTCTATATATTGTATTATTTATTATAGGATAACATCAATACCACAGTCCTTTTTGGGTTTTTATTTTGTCCTGTAGTTCATCCAATAAATTGGAGAATCCAATGGGATCTGGTAGTCTTTAATAGTTGATTATGTATATGTTTTTGCTGTTTGTTCTTTGTTACAGGGCCAAAAAGATTGGAGAAGTGGTTTATCCATACATCTCCATTTTGGATAGATAACTCTTCTAAAGATAACTATTTTAAATTGATTCTTATTTGGATTGCATGTAATGGACATACACAAAATAGTCCAAAGTGGTGAGGTGAAATGAAAAAAAAATTTAAAAAATGAAAAACGGATAAGTGGTGAGTGCATATGTATTCACCCCCTTTACTATGAAGCCCCTAAATAAGGGGCCATCCATATGTATTCACCCCCTTTGTTATGAAGCCCCTAAATAAGGGGCCATCCATATGTATTCACCCCTTTACTATGAAGCCCCTAAATAAGGGGCCATCCATATGTATTCACCCCCTTTACTATGAAGCCCCTAAATAAGGGGCCATCCATATGTATTCACCCCCTTTACTATGAAGCCCCTAAATAAGGGGCCATCCATATGTATTCACCCCCTTTGTTATGAAGACCCTAAATAAGGGGCCATCCATATGTATTCACCCCCTTTGTTATGAAGCCCATAAATGAGGGGCCATCCATATGTATTCACCCCCTTTGTTATGAAGCCCTTAAATAAGGGGCCATCCATATGTATTCACCCCCTTTGTTATGAAGCCCCTAAATAAGGGGCCATCCATATGTATTCACCCCCTTTACTATGAAGCCCCTAAATAAGGGGCCATCCATATGTATTCACCCCCTTTGTTATGAAGCCCCTAAATAAGGGGCCATCCATATGTATTCACCCCTTTACTATGAAGCCCCTAAATAAGGGGCCATCCATATGTATTCACCCCTTTACTATGAAGCCCCTAAATAAGGGGCCATCCATATGTATTCACCCCTTTACTATGAAGCCCCTAAATAAGGGGCCATCCATATGTATTCACCCCCTTTACTATGAAGCCCCTAAATAAGGGGATATCCATATGTATTCACACCTTCACTATGAAGCCCCTAAATAAGGGGCCATCCATATGTATTCACCCCCTTTACTATGAAGCCCCTAAATAAGGGGCCATCCATATGTATTCACCCCTTTACTATGAAGCCCCTAAATAAGGGGCTATCCATATGTATTCACACCTTCACTATGAAGCCCCTAAATAAGGGGCCATCCATATGTATTCACCCCCTTTACTATGAAGCCCCTAAATAAGGGGCCATCCATATGTATTCACCCCTTTACTATGAAGCCCCTAAATAAGGGGCCATCCATATGTATTCACCCCCTTTACTATGAAGCCCCTAAATAAGGGGCCATCCATATGTATTCACCCCTTTACTATGAAGCCCCTAAATAAGGGGCCATCCATATGTATTCACCCCTTTACTATGAAGCCCCTAAATAAGGGGCTATCCATATGTATTCACACCTTCACTATGAAGCCCCTAAATAAGGGGCTATCCATATGTATTCACACCCTTTACTATGAAGCCCCTAAATAAGGGGCCATCCATATGTATTCACCCCTTTACTATGAAGCCCCTAAATAAGGGGCAATCCATATGTATTCACCCCTTTACGATGAAGCCCCTAAATAAGGGGCTATCCATATGTATTCACACCTTCACTATGAAGCCCCTAAATAAGGGGCTATCCATATGTATTCACACCCTTTACTATGAAGCCCCTAAATAAGGGGCCATCATATGTATTCACCCCTTTACTATGAATAAATAAGGGGCCATCCATATGTATTCACCCCCTTTACTATGAAGCCCCTAAATAAGGGTCCATCCATATGTATTCACCCCTTTACTATGAAGACCCTAAATAAGGGGCCATCCATATGTATTCACCCCCTTTACTATGAAGCCCCTAAATAAGGGGCCATCCATATGTATTCACCCCTTTACTATGAATCCCCTAAATAAGGGGCCATCCATATGTATTCACCCCCTTTGTTATGAAGCCCCTAAATAAGGGGCCATCCATATGTATTCACCCCCTTTACTATGAAGCCCCTAAATAAGGGGCCATCCATATGTATTCACCCCCTTTGTTATGAAGCCCCTAAATAAGGGGCCATCCATATGTATTCACCCCTTTACTATGAAGCCCCTAAATAAGGGGCCATCCATATGTATTCACCCCCTTTACTATGAAGCCCCTAAATAAGGGGCCATCCATATGTATTCACCCCCTTTACTATGAAGCCCCTAAATAAGGGGCCATCCATATGTATTCACCCCTTTACTATGAATCCCCTAAATAAGGGGCCATCCATATGTATTCACCCCCTTTGTTATGAAGCCCCTAAATAAGGGGCCATCCATATGTATTCACCCCCTTTACTATGAAGCCCCTAAATAAGGGGCCATCCATATGTATTCACCCCCTTTGTTATGAAGCCCCTAAATAAGGGGCCATCCATATGTATTCACCCCTTTACTATGAAGCCCCTAAATAAGGGGCCATCCATATGTATTCACCCCCTTTACTATGAAGCCCCTAAATAAGGGGCCATCCATATGTATTCACCCCCTTTGTTATGAAGCCCCCAAATAAGGGCCATCCATATGTATTCACCCCCTTTGTTATGAAGCCCCTAAATAAGGGGACATCCATATGTATTCACCCCCTTTGTTATGATGCCCCTAAATAAGGGGCCATCCATATGTATTCACCCCCTTTGTTATGAAGCCCCTAAATAAGGGGCCATCCATATGTATTCACCCCCTTTGTTATGAAGCCCCTAAATAAGGGGCCATCCATATGTATTCACCCCCTTTGTTATGAAGACCCTAAATAATGGGCCATCCATATGTATTCACCCCCTTTACTATGAAGCCCCTAAATAAGGGGCCATCCATATGTATTCACCCCCTTTGTTATGAAGCCCCTAAATAAGGGGCCATCCATATGTATTCACCCCCTTTGTTATGAAGCCCCTAAATAAGGGGCCATCCATATGTATTCACCCCCTTTACTATGAAGCCCCTAAATAAGGGGCCATCCATATGTATTCACCCCCTTTGTTATGAAGCCCCTAAATAAGGGGCCATCCATATGTATTCACCCCTTTACTATGAAGCCCCTAAATAAGGGGCCATCCATATGTATTCACCCCTTTACTATGAAGCCCCTAAATAAGGGGCCATCCATATGTATTCACCCCTTTACTATGAAGCCCCTAAATAAGGGGCCATCCATATGTATTCACCCCCTTTGTTATGAAGCCCCTAAATAAGGGGCCATCCATATGTATTCACCCCCTTTACTATGAAGCCCCTAAATAAGGGGCTATCCATATGTATTCACACCTTCACTATGAAGCCCCTAAATAAGGGGCCATCCATATGTATTCACCCCCTTTACTATGAAGCCCCTAAATAAGGGGCCATCCATATGTATTCACCCCTTTACTATGAAGCCCCTAAATAAGGGGCCATCCATATGTATTCACCCCCTTTGTTATGAAGACCCTAAATAAGGGGCCATCCATATGTATTCACCCCCTTTGTTATGAAGCCCATAAATGAGGGGCCATCCATATGTATTCACCCCCTTTGTTATGAAGCCCTTAAATAAGGGGCCATCCATATGTATTCACCCCCTTTGTTATGAAGCCCCTAAATAAGGGGCCATCCATATGTATTCACCCCCTTTACTATGAAGCCCCTAAATAAGGGGCCATCCATATGTATTCACCCCCTTTGTTATGAAGCCCCTAAATAAGGGGCCATCCATATGTATTCACCCCCTTTACTATGAAGCCCCTAAATAAGGGGCCATCCATATGTATTCACCCCCTTTACTATGAAGCCCCTAAATAAGGGGCCATCCATATGTATTCACCCCCTTTGTTATGAAGCCCCTAAATAAGGGGCCATCCATATGTATTCACCCCCTTTACTATGAAGCCCCTAAATAAGGGGCTATCCATATGTATTCACACCTTCACTATGAAGCCCCTAAATAAGGGGCTATCCATATGAATTCACACCTTCACTATGAAGCCCCTAAATAAGGGGCTATCCATATGTATTCACACCTTCACTATGAAGCCCCTAAATAAGGGGCCATCCATATGTATTCACCCCTTTACTATGAAGCCCCTAAATAAGGGGCCATCCATATGTATTCACACCTTCACTATGAAGCCCCTAAACAAGGGGCTATCCATATGTATTCACACCTTCACTATGAAGCCCCTAAATAAGGGGCTATCCATATGTATTCACACCTTCACTATGAAGCCCCTAAATAAGGGGCCATCCATATGTATTCACCCCCTTTACTATGAAGCCCCTAAATAAGGGGCCATCCATATGTATTCACCCCTTTACTATGAAGCCCCTAAATAAGGGGCCATCCATATGTATTCACCCCCTTTACTATGAAGCCCCTAAATAAGGGGCCATCCATATGTATTCACCCCTTTACCATGAAGCCCCTAAATAAGGGGCCATCCATATGTATTCACCCCCTTTACTATGAAGCCCCTAAATAAGGGGCCATCCATATGTATTCACCCCCTTTACTATGAAGCCCCTAAATAAGGGGCCATCCATATGTATTCACCCCTTTACTATGAAGCCCCTAAATAAGGGGCCATCCATATGTATTCACCCCCTTTACTATGAAGCCCCTAAATAAGATCTGTTGCAACCAAATACCTTCAGAAGTCACATAATTAATTAAATAAAGTCAACCTGTGTGCAATCTAAGTGTCACATGATCCATCACATGATCTCAGTATGTATACACCTGCAACACCACTAAGTGGCACTATGAAGACCAAGGAGCTCTCCAAACAGGTCAGGGATAAAGTTGTGGAGAAGTATAGATCAGGGTTGGGTTATAAAAAAATATCCGAAACTTTGAACATCCCACGGAGCACCATTAAATCCATTATTAAAAAGTTGAAAGAATATGGCACCACAACTAACCTGCCAAGAGAGGGCCGCACACCAAAACTCACAGACCAGGCAAGGAGGGCATTAATCAGAAAGGCAACAAAGAGACCAAAGATAACCCTGAAGGAGCTGCAAAGCTCCACAGTGGAGATTGGAGTATCTGTCCATAGGACCACTTTAAGCCGTACACTCCACAGAGCTGGGCTTTACTAAAGAGTGTCCAGAAAAAAGACATTGCTTAAAGAAAGAAATAAGCAACATGTTTGGTGTTCACTCTGGTCAGATGAGACTAAAATTGATATTTTTGGCCATCAAGGAAAACACTATGTCTGGCACAAACCCAACACCTCTCATCACCCCGAGAACACCACATGGGAATGTTTTTCATCGGCAGGGACTGGGAAACCGTCAGAATTGAAGGAATGATGGATGGATCTAAATACAGGGAAATTATTGAGGGAACCCTGTTTCAGTCTTCCAGAGATTTGAGACTGGGATGGAGGTTCACCTTCCAGCAGGACAATGACCTAAGCATACTGCTAAAGCAACACTCGAGTGGTTTAAGGGGAAACATTTAAATGTCTTGGAATGGCCTAGTCAAAGCCCAGACTTCAATCCAATTGAGAATCTGTGGTATGACTTGAAGATTGCTGTACACCAGCGGAACCCATCCAACTTGAAGGAGCTGGAGCAGTTTTGCCTTGAAGAATGGGCAAAAATCCCAGTGGCAAGATGTGCCAAGCTTATAGGGACATACCCCAAGAGACTTGCGGCTGTAATTGCTGCAAACGGTGGCTCTACAAAGTATTGACTTTGGGGGGGCTCAAGTTTTCATTTTTTTTGTCTTATTTCTTGTTTGTTTCACAAGAAAAATATTTTGATCTTCAAAGTGGTAGGCATGTTGTGTAAATCAAATGATAAACCACCCCCCCCAAAATCTATTTTAATTCCAGGTTGTAAGGCAACAAAATAGGAAAAGTGCCAAGGGGGTGAATACTTTTGCAAGCCACTGTTTAGGTTTTATACTACCAAGTTTACACCTTCACTATTACAGTGAACATTTGTTCCAGGAAGTTGCCTAAAAGGGATTGCATTTGCTGTTGCCTAATAGTTTTTTTGGTAGGTTTCCATCCTACTTTCCTTCTATCTACAGCATTTCTAGCTACCGTAGGAGTCCCCTCGAAGCCTACCATAGATTATGTACATACCCAGCATGCGACAGGGCTGCAGGAGTAGTGACCCGTTTTTGTTTATGTTGTTGTAGTTGTGCCTAGGTGGGCATATGGGGGAGGGAATGTTGTCACCTCCAGGCAGGTGTTTGTCTCCCTGTGTGCTGAGGGTGTCAGGTTCTTGTCCAGTTCTGGCATGTGGGTCGCCACAGACTAGTACATGTCCCTTGGCCTGGAAATGATTAATTTCCCCCTCCAGGATGGAGAAGCTGTCTCCATTAAAGTATGGGGATTCTGGTGGGGGGATATAGGTAGCACACAGGAGGACATTTTTCTCTGTTGAGATAATTTCCTTTAGAATTTCTGTGTGTGTGTGCGCACACATTTATTTAATAGAGTGAGTTATGTCTGCTCTTTACCAAATTAGCATATCCCCTGACTCTCTTCCCTGTTTCACACTTGGTAGTTTGGTGGATGGGACTTCTAGCTCTCTGTAACCTAGAGGGCAACCAGTGGGTCCATCTCCTCTATACCATGTTTCTTGTAGGATGACAACGTCAGTATTTCTGATTTCTTTGAAATCCAGGTTCCTTCTCTTTAGGCCAAAGGCAGGACTTCAGGCCTTGGATATTCACTCTCTCTTTCTCTCTCAGTTACTGTTGAGTAGAAGTGGATATAATGAAAACCTAAAACTATCTCGTAGCACTGAGAGAAGATACTTTGTGTTAATTGATGGAGGCAATAGCTATACCCTGACATATTGTAATGTAGCTTAGCCATGTGGCTCTGAAATGGCCTACTAACAGAGTGATTGGAGCCAGCTGTGGTGGGCAGAGGCCTGTTCAGACAGTCTGATTGATTACTATCACCTGGAGATACACACAGGAAGGGAAGGAACACATGCACACACATGCATGCACACAAGCAGCCACGTACAAAGACACACACACACATTAACTTATGGCCTGAATAAAAGGGACATGACTTATAAGAACTTGGAGAGAGAAATAAATAGTGGGGGAGAGAGAAATTAGGAAATTGAGCCAGAGGCATCCACAAGAAAGCAAGAGTTATGGCAACTCACATTATCATGTTCATTTCCGTATCTCACTGTTAGGGTCAACCTCTAAAACCTAATTTTTCATAGTAGAAAGGAGTCAGTTTTCATACACAGGAGGACGGAAAATACGGGATTGAGAGATATGAGGAGGAGAGAGGACTGAGGGAGATGGAGAGAGATAGAGATCAGTGGAGGCTGCTGAAGGGAGGACGGCTCATAATAATGGCTGGAACGGAGCGACTGGAATGGCTTCAAACACATGGAAAACTATTGTGTTGTGGAAACCATGCTTTTGATGTATTTGATACCATTCCACCTATTCCGCTCCAGACATTACCACAAGCCCATCCTCCCCAAGTAAGGTGCCACCAACATCCTGCGGAGAGAGAGATAGAGGATATAAAGTTGCCACAGGGGTGGGAGAGGACAACGAAGGACATCTAGGCATCTGGTCAGACCAAGGAGATGAGTAATGTGAGAGAGTGACAGATAAGAGAGTAAGAGTATGAAAGAGAAAGAGAGATGGATGGCAGAGAGAGATAAAGAGAGTGATGAAGAGGAGGGAAAGAGTAAGGGCATCTGTTTGTGTTTAATAAAATGGCTGAAGTGAAATCCACACTAACCTGTTTGATTTGGTTTCCAGGCAACTCCAGTGGCTATGCTGCAGGGGTTATGGGTCCAATCACTGATGGCCTATTGGATGATCACATAATAATATGAAGCGGTCGCAACCTTTCCATCAGGTGTATGTTCTCTTAGGGGGAGAGAGATATGGGGAGAGAGGGTTAGGGGGAGAGAGATATGGGGGAGAGAGGGTTAGGGGGAGAGAGATATGGGGGAGAGAGGGTTAGGGGGAGAGAGATATGGGGCCCAGAGGGTTAGAGGGAAAGAGGTATGGGGAGAGAGGGTTAGGGGGGGAGAGAGTAATGGGGGACAGAGGGTTAGTGGGAGAGAGTAATGGGGGACAGAGGGTTAGTGGGAGAGCGATATGGGGCTCAGAGGGAGAGAGATATGGGGGAAAGATATGGGGGAAAGATCGAGGTAATGGGAGAGGGTGGGGACTGGGGAAAAGAGCTCAGCGCGGGGAGCCCGGAACAGCATTAGGGAAGAGAACAAGTGAGGTATGGAGGAGAGGTGAAGGACGTGGAGGAGGTATGGAGAGAGGTGGGGGACGTGGAGGAGGTATGGAGGAGAGGTGAAGGACGTGGAGGAGGTATGGAGAGAGGTGGGGGGAGGTGAAGGGGGTATGGGAGAAAGGGGGAGGAGATGGAGGAGGTATGATGGAGAGGAGGAGGAGGTATGGGGGACCGGGGGAAAGAGCTCAGCGAGGTATGGGGGAGATGGAGGGAGATGTAGTGGAGGTATGGAAGGGAGAAAGAGGGGGCCGGGGGAAAGAGCATAGAGCAGGGAGCACGGACCAGCATTAGGGGAGATGATGAGAGAGGTATGGAGGAGAGAAAGATAGAGGAGAGATGAAGGAGAGGGGACAGGGGATACAGCTTAGTGCAGGGAGCACGGACCAGCATTACGGGAGATGATGAGAGAGGTATGGAGGAGAGAAAGATAGAGGAGAGATGAAGGAGAGAGGGGGCCGGGGGAAAGAGCTGGGGAAGCACAAGGCATTTATTAAGAGCTTGATGGAGAACATGAGGAACATGTTGGTGTGAACAGTCAGAGGGGGGGAGAGAGAGAGAGGGAATTGAGCACACATACGCACACTCATACATAAGCAAATTGAGTGTGGTAAAAGAGTGTTTGAGCAAATTGGCCTGGAGAGGGTGAACTCAGAAACATTGATTTTAAACAATACACAAACAAAAGAGAAAAAGAGATGTGTACACGCCAACTTCAGGGTCTCTGCGGACCAAACAACTGATGGAGACAGAGGGAGTCAAAGAGACAGAAAGCCAAAATAGTCCGAAGCCAAAATACACTGGAGCGTAATTCCCAGCACTCTTCACACACCATACATCACTCATCAAGCTCCTTTGTCGCTCCACTCCCTACGTACATTCAATTCTTACATGAAATCTCTTTATAAACACACTGTTTGATATTCAGTATATAAATGATAAATCACAGGGAACAACTCATCACTTTCCCACAGAATCTAAACAGTTGGGGAATTAACCAACAGTGACATTGTGATTATTAAATGGACAGCAGAGGTCAGTGGATTTCTGTCCGTTCTGACCGTAGGGGAATAGAAAGACCAAAGGGTTTGATCAGTATCTCTGGCCCAGTACACACTCAGGTTGTACAACTGATGTAGCCTACAGCACATTTCACATAACCGTTGTGATACAGCTGATGTTTTTGTGATACAACGAAGAGTTTGCCTGCGCAAAAAAATCTGTATTCATTTTTGTGCAGAAAAATTCTTAGTTGAATCGCAACCATTGTCAAATTTGTTGTACATCAGTTGTACAATCTGTTATATTGGCTAGGGGTATCAGTCCTCTCGGACTGAGGAGATGAAGGAACCAGAGGGGCAGAGTGACCGTGATGGTTTAGACAGTACCTGAGTGTAGGGGTCAGGGGTCACTATGATTTCATTTCATTGAAATGCACATTGATCAATATTTCTGTTAATGAGCAAGATGTAGCAGCCTGAAAACTGTCATCTGTAATCCCTGATGCGGTGTGAAGTCTATTACTTGTTTCCCAATTCGACCCCTCCCTAGACCCTATCCTCCCGTTGACCTATGCCCTTGGGTCGACCCCTAGACCCTATCCCTTATCCTCCCGTTGACCTATGCCCTTGGGTCGACCCCTGACCCTGTCCCTTATCCTCCCGTTGACCTATGCCCTTGGGTCGACCCCTAGACCCTATCCCTTATCCTCCCGTTGACCTATGCCCTTGGGTCGACCCCTAGACCCTATCCCTTATCCTCCCGTTGACCTATGCCCTTGGGTTGACCCCTAGACCCTACAGTATGTCCTATGCCCTTGGGTTGACCCCTAGACCCTACAGTAAGTCCTATCCCTTGGGTTGACCCCTAGACCCTACAGTACGTCCTATCCCTTGGGTTGACCACTAGACCCTACAGTAAGTCATATGCCCTTGGGTTGACCCCTAGACCCTACAGTACGTCCTTTCCCTTGGGTTGACCCCTAGACCCTACAGTAAGTCCTATCCCTTGGGTTGACCCCTAGACCCTACAATACGTCCTATGCATTTTTCTATTATTTCTATTTTTCTCTCAGCAGTGTTGGGAAGGATCCGTAAGCAAACATTTCACTGTTAGTCTACACCCGTTGTTAACGAAGAATGTGAAGAACACAATTTGATTGATTTGATGACAAATCCATATTGTCATGTTGATACCTATCATATCCTCTCAGATCTCCACAAGGGCATAGGGCGAAGGGGATTGTGGTTGATTTGAGACAGAGCAACATTTATCAGTGCCTCGTCTTCTTCTTCTTTGTGTGTGTGTATGCACATGTGTGTATGTATTTGTGTGTGCATGTGCGTGCTTGTCTTTGTGTGTGTATCCTGAACGATTAGCGAACTAGAACATAATGTTCTAAAAATTTGGTTTACCCCATGCCTTGTCTTGACGAAGACTTCCTTTTCACACTTTTTCTGCACCTCAAAGTGATTCAAGCCTGTTTCGTTTCCTAAGCCCAAACAGCTAATTACAGTGTAACAGTCACAGTGATTACACTATGTCATTTTCCTGGTCAAAGAGTTAATAATGGGATGCATATGTTGTTGGAGCAGTGTACTAAAGACATTTCAAGAACGGGAGAGACTAAATTGACTTTTCTGACCAGAATCCCATTGCCAGCCTGACCAGCCCAAATCTAAAAACCCAATCTTCCCTAACGTTAACCAAAACCCTTTCCATAACCTCATTTTAACCAACTCAGAAATTAAAAAATCAGTTTGCACATCAGCCAAGACCCTTTGTTTATCTCATTAGAACATACATTATCCAAGAATATGACACGCGTACAACATCCTCTGTGTTGATGCTGCCATCTAGTGAGACAATGTCTAACTGCAACAGGCTTCTCCTTGCCCTGTAACATGTAAGAGACATACCTACAGTAACACATGACATTTTGAACAAATTCAAAATAAAAGTTTAATTAAAACAATGGTCATATTAAAACTATATAAAGTATAATAGTAATAGAACTCTCGAAACGGTTTATCCCTGAGAGAATGAAACTAATCCGAGTTAGAATTCACAGTGGATTGTTATCAGTTTCTTAGAGACTCAATCACAGACAGGACATCTCACTGGCACAGGTAGAATGGGCTTTTCATCTGTTAATAAAGAATTTGCGTTTGGATGTGACCATAAATATAGACAGACGCATGGTTTTTGAAATTTCAACATTTATGGCAAGCACTTTTCTTGGAGCATATAGTTTATCCTTGCACACATTTTTGACAAGTATATGATGTACATCACTGATTCTATAAAAATAACAGTAGTATTGTTTATTCATCCACATGCATGAGAATACAGCAGTGCACATTCCAAGTTATTGTGGGTAAAATAACTTATGATAGATCTACTCATTCTGTTGATTAGTTAACATTGTCCTGGGTCCTTATTCTCAAAATTTTTCCTAAAGTGTGCCCTTGTACACACACCAGCTAATGCTTCCAACAATCCAACGCTTTTAAATTCATGGGTGGGCATGTGGAGAATATAGGCACAGCCGTTGAGTGAAAAATCAGTGGGGGTTAGGGTTGTGTTGTATCAAACACACTAACAAAAGGCTTCACAGTACGATTCAAACCTTGTCTGTCTGTGACTGTCTATTCACAGGCTCCACAATGGAGGCTGCTGTCTGAGCAGCACAGCAGACACGTACAGTACAGTGAACTGACTTTGGTTAATTTAATCCAGCCATCTGTAATCACACTTAGGCTGCTGTCACAACCTGTCATCACACACCTACAATCATTCAATCAGCCCAAGTCACTCTCCATCGCCCCCCTCTGTGTTTTCTGAGTCACTCTCCATCGCCCCCCTCTGTGTGTCTTCTCGTCCAAGTCTCGTCTCTCCCCCGTTCATTTCCTCATTAATATATTAATTCCTCCATCCATCTATTCTGGTCCCCTCTCACTTTCTGTCAGTCCAATTGGCCTGATCTAAACAGGCTTTTCCCTTCTCCACCCAATCCCTCCTTTCTTCTGCTGTGGTGGAGGGTGGGAAGAGGTGACCGAGGAGGTGGAGGAGTAGGGAGGGAGGGATTTTCGAGAGAGAAGCTCCTTGAAGACAGAGTTCATCTGACGGCAGACCTCCTATGAAATGAATAAAGGCAGGAGGGGGACAATGATGAATGGAAGAGTAGAGGGAATGAGAGAAGAGGGGACAAAGATGAATGGAAGAGTAGAGGGAATGAGGGAAGAGGGGACAACAATGAAGGGAAGAGAAGAGGGAATGAGGGAGGAGGGGACAATGATGAAGGGAAGAGAAGAGGGAATGAGGGAAGAGGGGACAACAATGAAGGGAAGAGAAGAGGGAATGAGGGAGGAGGGGACAACAATGAAGGGAAGAGAAGAGGGAATGAGGGAGGAGGGGACAATGATGAAGGGAAGAGAAGAGGGAGAAGGGGACAATGATGAAGAGAAGAGGACAGAGACATTTTTCTTGAGTGGACTCCCTCTAGAGTGGCAGCTTACATCTTATTAGTGTACGCTTAGTGAGTTCAATAGTGAGAACAGTAATTGCTACATCTGCTGCTGGTAAATTAGAGAAATTGTTTAAATATGAGTTTAATGAAAAACATGTCAGACCTCGTCAACCTGAACTGTTATATCTTCACTGGACGACAGGTCCTGGGCTCTGTGAAAAACAGAGATTTCAGGTCAAACGCTTTGGTTTATTTAGATCACTACAATTTATGACAATGAAAGCTAAAAAACTACTAGCATAACAAGTCAATATACCCTGTGAATAGCAGAGTAGATGTTACTATCTAAGTCACAGTTCCAGTATGGGTTAAAGACTTGGTGGTACACGGTACTTCAGTAATAGGTGAAATGTGTCCTAATTACAGTGTAATTACACTAACATGTATTGTAGTTTACTGTAATAACTCATGGTTAAACTGTAATAACACGCAACTGGTGGTAATTTCAGGCTGTGATTACAGAGGTGAAACAAATGCTTGTAACCATGCTTGTTAGATATGGACAAGTTCTCCACTAAATGCACCAATTTAGTGTTTGTTTCTTCTCATCCGATCCAGTAACAACTGTCACGCGGTTGTAATCTCTCCTGGATAGAACTAATCTGGGTGTCCGAGATTAGAAATGTTGGAGGCTCAATAGGCTCTACCTACCTGTGAATGCACACTCTTCAAAATGACTGTGTATGTTGCCTATTATGACAACCTGAACCTCCTTACCATCCAAGTGGGAGGATAAACCCACTAGAACACAGATATTACTAGGTGTTAAAATTAATGAAGTGAAGTGTATAGTGAGGGGTACTCAAATGAAGTGTATAGTGAGGGGTACTCAAATGAAGTGTATAGTGAGGTCTCATAAAAAAAGGTCTGAATACTTATGTAAATAAGGTATCCATTTTTAATCAATTAACAAACATTTCTAAAAACCTGTTTTTGCTTTGTCATTATGGGGTATTGTGTGTAGATTGATGGGGGAAAATAATTATTTAATCAATTTAAAATAAAGCTGTAAAGTAACAATATTTGGAAAAAGTCAACGGGTCTGAATACTTTCCGAATGCACTGTACATCACATTAGCTGGCCTACAATCTGTTGCTAGTAGAGAGGAAGAATGTATGACAATTTAGCAAAGACACTGTACAATTAGCCTGCTAGCTAGCTAGCTAGCTATCATCACAGACCATCTTCCAATATCTCTGCTGTCATCAGTAACCTGTTTCTATCAATTAGGGTTTAGGCTATAGGTAGGCATGTTGTGTTATCCAGTTGTTGTGTTATCCAGCTAGCATTATACTAATAATGGTGTTTGCTAACACTAATAAGCTAGCTAGTGTTTACATTGAAAAGAAGCTACTAATAATGATGAATGCTAACACTAATAAGCTAGCTAGCTAACGTGAACTCAACCCATTCCGTACAAATGTGTGCAACCGCAACATTCAAACGAGGCTACAAAAAAAACTAATGGGACTGTAGCGAATGTGTTGACGTCAAAATCTGGGGCGTGAACTAGGTTTCTCTTCAAGCGTTGATCGACATGGTAATGGCTCTATAGTATTGGAGAAAAGTTGAAAAAACGGACCCTCCGTTACATCGTGACGTGTCATGTCGTAACGTACAGCACGCATAAAGAAACTATTTCTGTCTTACAATCTCTCCACCGGGTGTAGCACTCATCCTTTAAAAACAAGAAATGGACAGTGACGGGGGTAAGGGGGGATACCTAGTCATTTTTTGCATCATCATTGCATGCGATCATCATTCTCAAAGCCACTGTTTACTTGTAAGATCACTTTAGCACCGCCCTAAAAACCTGATTCAAATTCGACACAAACCTTCAAATAGGTATGTAATGACACATTATATCAACTCTTTATAGTGTTTTATTTACATTTTAGAGGCGATAACGTGATAAGTTGGACAGATCAAGTGAAAAAAAGCCATTTTCCCACACGACATCTCTCCTTCTCAATATCACGCATTGGGTTCCGTACGCATACCCTGAGAACAAGGTTCAGGGAAGATAAGATATTTGAGCTCAGCTAGCTAGCTAGATAAAGTTATCTGTCAAGGCATGGAAAGTCTATTCTGTATGTTAACAAAGTTAGCTAGCTAGCCTATTTATTTATTTATTTATTTATTTAACCTTTAGTTAAGAACAAATTCTTATTTTCAATGACAGCCTAGGAATAGTGGGTTAACTGTCTTGGCCTGGGGCAGAACAACAGATGTTTTACCTTGTCAGCTCAGGGATTCAATCTTTTGCTTACTAGTCCAATGCTCTAACCACTAGGCTCCCTGCCGCCCGAGTTGGTAGGCCTACCAAAAATGGCAGCTAATGTTTGCCAGCTAGCTAGCCAACAATAGGCTAGCTAGTTAACTACCTATACTAAATTGTCCAGTGTAACGGATGTGAAACGGCTAGCTTAGTTAGCGGTGGTGCGTGCTAAATAGCGTTTCAACCGGTGACGTCACTTGCTCTGAGTCCTTGAAGTAGTAGTTCCCCTTGCTCTGCAAGAGCCTCGGCTTTTGTGGAGCGATGGGTAACGATGCTTTGTGGGTGACTGTTGTTGATGTGTGCAGGGGGTCCCTGGTTCGCGCCCGGGTATGGGCGAGGGGACGGTCTAAAGTTATACTGTTACATTGGTGCCGTGACCCGGATCACTGGTTGCTGCGGAAAAGGAGGAGGTCAAAAGGGGGGTGAGTGTAACGGATGTGCCCGGGTATGGGCGAGGGGACGGTCTAAAGTTATACTGTTACACCAGCACAATTTCTGTATCCAAAAAAGCAAAACAAATGGCATTGAAAACCTACCTTATCTCTCCTCTGTGGACGTTTTTGTCTCCTCCACAACACTTTGTTTCTTTTGCGGCAATCATCTTATGCACATAACCTTCTACTTGATCCGGGTTCTTTGCACACTGTCAGTATGAGTTTGGAATCGTTATTTCGAGCACGTTGTGGAGATCTTGATGTGATGCCTTAATTTAATTTCTAGAATAAATAAATAAGTGCTCCAATGCATCCCATCCAAAAGAAAATTCTTAAACCGTAAAAAAAAAACCTTGCTAGGTTACATGATGAAATAAGAGGTTGACCATTTTAAGTGAATTTATAAACCATTATTCAACCAAGAACGCTCACAATTTGGCAAGCACTGACTGACCATCTCACAATTTTAGCCGTAATTTATTTATTCATGTGTTAAAGATGTTTGATTGACGCTTAACAAAGTAATTCACCCATTGTCAAGCCCGGTCGTCCTTAGCTACTGTTGCTATCCAGGTCAAATGCACCGTTAAATGTTATAACAATTTAAACACATTTTGGATGTAAACCCCTTATTTTTGCCATGACACTGATAAGCTTCCATGCATTTCAAACAAAAGCTGGACCTGGGCATCAAACTCCAGAGCCCTTTACAGCAAAGTGGTTTGTTTTCAATTGGCTACCACTTCTAACATGGTTAGCGCAGGCTGAAAAATGGTGCGTTGGTATGCTATCGGAAACAAACATGGTAACAAGAATTCGTTGTTACAATTACCACCAGTTGCATGTTGTTAGTACAGGGTACTATGAATTATTACAATAAATTACAATACTTGTTACAGTGTAATTACTTATTTAATAAGGACCATTTAAAATGAAGTGTTACCGAAGTATCTTTGATGGTACTTACTCTTTGCTTATGTATCCGGGGGAGAGGGGCCATCCCTGTGGGGTTATGGGGGACTGTAAGGTGAACTTTCCTCCAGGGGTCACAGTGCCCCCTACTGGTGACTGTCTTGAACTGTAGCTGCTGTTGGCTCGAAATCGCTCCCCCTTTGACTCGGGCTCTGGATCAAGAGTTATTACATTTATTTGACTGAGACAATGCACATCAATCAACATTTCTGTAAATGTGTCAGATTTAGCCAGCTGGATAGTTTCCATCCATAGTTGAAAAATGTTTCTCATAAAGCATAGATGGGACAAACAATATCTCAGAGTCAAATGATTGATTCTCAAAACACACAACGATGAAGATAACAGGGTCCCCTTTTACCTTCTTTACTGTGGTGTTCTGAATCCCCTTCTCCCTCCTCACTGCAAAATAAACACAGACCATCACCATCATGTGTGTGTGTCTAAATCGCTGTCCATCTATCCGCGTGTTGTCTCTCACCAGTCGTCTTGCTGCAGCGTCATGCATTTCTCATACATTGGTCCCTGTAGCTCGGCCAGGCTTGGGAAGATGCTCTCGTGCTGCAAGATGATGCTCTTCACCAGGGAGTTGATCTGAGGCTGCAAGGTAACGACATCATCATCCTGCGCCCCTCGTAGCAGACTGGGGCCGAAGCACACAGCCAGGTTATAGGGCTGCATCATGTTCTCATCGCTGTACTGAGACACACTGTGGGAGAGGGGGGGGGGGGGGGATAAAAACAAAATAATCAGAGCTGAAATTTGACAGTTTACTGCTGGACTCAGACACAGCCTTGTCAAAAGTAGTGCACTATATCGGGAACAGGGTGCTATTTGGGACGCACACAAACTTTGTTTTAGGAAAGAAAACATCTGGTTCTCTCGGAGGTTCCTTGACTTCCTCTTCTCTGAACAGACAGCTTTCTGGTAAGTTCATGGTTAGTTCCCATTGACAATGACATGGACAAAGCACTTGACTTGGACATACAGTGCAGTATATGTGCCCCAAACCAAAGTGTTTGAGCAGAGATACTCACTGATGGAGGAATGCAAAGAGGTATCTCATGACGGTGCTGACAGGTGGTGGATAGGAGGAGATGACTGATTTGAGTTTAGCTGCTCTCTCCGTCTCGTTGTCAATCTCTGGAAGGGTACAACAAAGAAAGAGATGAACAGGAAAAGCATATGAAAACCTACACAATATACACATAAACATACACATGCACAGACTTACGTGCGTACTCCAGGAGCTGAGCGGTGCTGTCCTGAGGAAAGAGAGGGTTTTCCAGGGTTCTAAAGTAGAGTTTCAATACTCCTGCTACCGAGTCCAAGTCACACCTGCTGTCTGCCACAGGGTCCTCTCCTACAGGGAACGCCCAGGGCACACTGCCCACCATTATTAATGATCAACACTACAACACAGGACTATGGCTTCACTAGATAGATACCAGACCTGGGTTCAAATAGTACTTGATTTGTTTTCTTTCAAATACTTTGTGTGTTCAATTGAGCCTGCCTGGGTTTGCATTTTTGGGGCTATAACATTGGTTCCATTGTGCCAGGCCAGCTAAATCAAAACAAAAAGTTTATTCATCCCATACACAGGATACAGCAGGTATGAACGGTGCAGAGAAACGCTTACTTGCAAGTTCTCCTCAACAGTTCAGTATTAATATCAATAATAATCAAACGTCAATTCAAAAATAAGTAAGTACAACAAAAAAAAGTGCATAGTAATAACTGGTTGTGGTAGAATATGTACACAATACAATATAATAAAGTATTTGAAAGAGAAGAGCAACTTGTTGAACCCAGGTCTGCACTAGATGAAGCTAGAGCAGCAGACAGGAGACAGCTGACAGGAGACAGGGACAGAAGACAAAAACAGGAGACATGGACAGCAGGCAGGGACAGCAGGCAGCAAACAGAGACAGGGACAACAGGCAGGAGACAGGGACAATAGGCAGGAGACAGGGACAGCAGACCGGAGACAGGGACAGAAGACAGGGACAGTAGACCGGAGACAGGGACAGAAGACAGGGACAGTAGACCAGAGACAGGGACAGAAGACAGGGACAGTAGACCAGAGACAGTGACGGAAGACAGGAGACAGTGACAGAAGACCGGGACAGCAGACAGGAGACATGGGACAGCAGAACGGAGACAGCAGACAGCAGAACGGAGACAGCAGACCGGAGATAAAAAGAGAGACAGGGACAGCAGACTGGGACAGCAGACAGGAAACAGCAGGCAGACAGGAAACAGCAGACAGGAAACAGCAGACAGGAAACAGCAGACAGGAAACAGGGTTAGCAGACAGGGACAGCAGACAGAGACAGCAGACAGGAGACAGGGAGAGCAGACAGGGACAGCAGACAGGAGACAGGGAGAGCAGACAGGAGACAGGGAGAGCAGACAGGGACAGCAGACAGGAGACAGCAGACAGGAGACAGGCCTACCTCGCTCAAAGGCATCTCTCAGACTGTTGACCTTCCCCTGAGACCCTGGTACTCTGAAGATACCCTCATGGTGGAGACCTACAGTATGGGATGGATTGACATGAAGACATTGACAAATACACAGTACATTTGTTGTTTGTAATGTACACTACAGTGCAACAGCAGAGCGTCTTGTTCCAGGTGCATGTTCTGGCCGGAACATGTTCCACACAGTATCAGGATGGATATGTATCAAGCTAAGATGATAAGGTATGTTCTGCTGGGCTGTTTCAATGCCTCACCGTTAAGGTTGATGAAGCGAATGCAGCTTTCCACCACTACAGGTATCTCCTGTCCTGATGCCTGTATGAAGGAGAGCATGTCTCCGGTGAAGAGTTTGTGGGTGTACTGGACACTGGGTTGACTCTTACTCCTCACACGCAATAACTTCCTGGAGGGGGTGGAGACACCTCTAGTCAGATGAGTATAGCACAGTGCACTAAACTGTTATGTCACTCTTATGAGGCAGTTATAAAGGCCTTACAGAAGACTGTAACTGTACCTGGTCTGATGACCATTGGTTGGTTCAGCTAGGAAGGGAAGAAGAAGCAATGATTAAGATAATAACAGCTATATTTTAGAAAATAAATGGCCACAATGACACTTGGGTTGTAATCGAGCCTGCCTCTTTGTGAACGAGTGGAATCATGAACAGTGGTTTGTTCGTTATGTTCGCCTGCCTCTTTGTGAACGAGTGGGATCATGAACAGTGGTTTGTTCGTTATGTTCACCTGCCTCTTTGTGAACGAGTGGAATCATGAACAGTGGTTTGTTCGTTATGTTCACCTGCCTCCCCTGGATTTGCCTTTTTAGCAGCACATTCACCCCCCTCTCAAACGGATATCTCCGCCCTCTCGGTGAACAGGATGAGGGCCTGAGACGTGACATGAACTAGCCCAGCTCTGAGTCGGCTCCGGACTCAACTAGTCTACTAGACACGCTGCTGACAGTGTGTTTGAAAAAGGCAATTTTTAAAACATCCCACGACGCCTGCCGTGTCTACAGACATCCCCCAAACAAACAAAGAAACGACTCGGAGAATGACTCCACAGCTACCCCCTTCCAGATCTTACTAAAACTCCAAGCCTGGGTACTGCCCTGATGGGGCTATAAGTCATGTTGAACAGTTGTGTTTATTACAGAAGTAGTTAGTGCTGTACCTTTCTCAACCGCCACTTTAAGCAGATCATGTTTCGCCTGTAGTTTAGATACCAGAGAGCTTTTACAGAGATACTCCTTCACGTTCTGAGGGAAGATATAAAACACAACTCTTCATGATGATGAAAATGTTCATCATCATCATCATCTACTTGTATTTCATTCTCATCATTAATACCATCATCACCACTATTATAGTGAACTACTGTTGGCCTGACCCTTATGTGTAGGTCAGTGTAATAATGACTCACAGCACAGTAGAGTGTCTCAGTCTCCTGCAGGTTGGCTCTGCGTCTGGCCAGACTGGGTCTGCTACTGCTGCTGGCCAGGCTTTCATTGCTTCCCCCTTGACCTTGGCTCTGAGGCAGGAACTGGAGATGGACCTGGGAGCCCTGGGTCTGGTTGCTGGAGGGTGGAGGATCCAGGTCATCATCACTGATACCTTCTAACAGGGCAGAGCGGGCCGTCTGGAGCTTCTTACCTGCCTGGGAGGATGGAGTGTCAACTTAATCCAATCAATTATGTTCCAATATGACTGTTGATGAAAAAAGTCTTTATAAATGTGATTGATTGATTGGACTGGACTGTACCTCCTCTGTTTCCTGAGTGAACCCGGTGAGCTTTGACTGCAGCTGTTGGAACCTGGTCTCCATCTCACACCTAATCTCCTGTTCTGCACTCACCTCACACACCTAACAGGGGCAGGCACAGGGGCAGACAGAGGGACAGGCACAGAGACAGACAGAGGGACAGAGGCGAATCAGGTGATATCGGACAGGTGGAAGCAAAGACACATGACATCCAGATACACAACCCACACATTCTTAAACATAGTTGCAGAAAATAAAAGCACACAGACACTCCCCACCCCACATGACAGCACTCCACCCCACCCAGTCTACCTGGTCTCCATCGCGTGGCTGGTAGTGGAAGCGGAGGGGAAGACAGAAGGTGTTGGTGTGAGTCTGTAGCAGGTAGTCTCTGTCCTGAATCTGGTCCAGTCCAGACACAGCAGTGTGGAGCTGCTGCAGCCCTCCACTCAGGTTCTGCTGGGCCCGGGAGCGGCTGGACAGGTAGGAGCGTAGCACACGGGACAGAGAAAGGTGGTAGCCAATGTCTGAACACTGAGGGAGAGATGGAACTGTTGCGGGGGTTGTACTGTATTGATTATGTTCCAACCATGTTATGTGAACACTGTAAAGGGGTTGTACTGTATTGATTATGTTCCAACCATGTTATGTGAACACTGTAAAGGGGTTGTACTGTATTGATTCTGTTCCAACCATGTTATGTGAACACTGTAAAGGGGTTGTACTGTATTGATTCTGTTCCAACCATGTTATGTGAACACTGTAAAGGGGTTGCCGGCGACAGGTAGCCTGGCGGTTAAGAGCGTTGGGCCAGTAACCGAAAGGTTGCTGGTTTGAATCCCCGAGCAGTCTAGGTGAAACATTTGTCAATGTGCCCTTGAGAAAGGCACTTAACCCTAATTACTCCTGTAAGTCGCTCTGGATCAGACCGTCTGCTAAATGACAATGTCAAATGTAATGTTGCCATGAATTTGACAGTAATTTACAGGCAGCTGTGGCAAGTAAAAGTCTGTATTTCATAACACGTAATACTGTAATATAAATACAGTATCAAAGCAAGTACTGTCTAATAATCACACAGTACAATACTGTAAAATGTACTGTATTATTCTGTAAAAAAGTAAATGCTACCATAATCGGAATGAATCGGTCCCAGCTGAGAGACTGAAAAACAGCTTCTATCTCAAGGCCATCAGACTGTTAAACAGCCACCACTAGCACATTAGAGGCTGCTGCCTATAGGCATAGACTAGATATCACGGGCCACTTTAAGAAATGGAACACTAGTCACTTTAATAATGTTTACATATCTGGCATTAGTCATCTCATTATGTATATACTGTATTCTATACTACTGTATCTTAGTCCGTTCTGCTCTGACATTGCTCCTTCATATATGTATATAGTATTAATTCATACCTACTTAGATGTGTGTGTATTGGGTATATTTTGTGTAATTGTTAGATATGACTTATTACTGCACTGTCGGAGCTAGAAGCACAAGCATTTCGCTACACCTGCAATAACATCTGCTAATCACACGTATGTGACCAATAAAATTTGATTTGATTTGGATGAATGAATAACATTTATTTGGGGGGAGGGGTTTGTATTTCACAGTATTTTACTGTAATTACAAGGGATTGGTGCAAGCAGGTTGGCTGCTAGGTGACATGTTAACACATTACAGCATATTAATGAATATTTGGTGTTTTATATCACTTTCACTTCCAGAGGGCTTAACAAAGGCTTCAGCACAGGCAGCGACAACAGGGCAAAACAGACCAGAAGAACATGGTAAAATGCTCAACCATTAGGTTTAAGACTTGTTGCCATTCCAATCTGCCCCCTATACATTTTAAATTGATGAGGCTCTATAACCACATAGGACTTAAATTGGTACAGCATTCTGACTCAGGGAGTCAGAATTGGCACTACAAAGATACAGTAAGTACGGTACTGCATTCTGTGGGGTGGAATTACAGTACCATTCTAAATACAGAAATTCTTTCACCGACCACAACCTTTTCCCACAATGCACCAAAATGTACAGTATGCTGCAGTAAAATGTTACTGTATTTTACTATTGATAATACTCCAAATTACTGTATAATTGACAGTTTTCCGTTACAGTGTATAGTTGTGAGTTCCATGTAATTAAATGTTTGGCTTTAGTTTTAAGTGTCTTCCTTATTCTACCAATGTTAAGTTCAGTTACACAGGTTAAGACAATAGACAATTTACACAGGGTAGTACTCTTGTCAGGGACGTGACCAAGAATCCAATGGTCACTCTAACAGAGCTCCAAAGTTCCTCTGTGAGATGGGAGAACCTTCCAGAAGGACAACCATCTCTGCAGCACTCTACCATTCAGGCTTTTATGGTAAAGGGGCCAGATGGAAGTCACTCCTCAGTAAAAGGCAAATGCCAGCCCGTTGGAGTTTGCCAAAAGGCACCTAAAGACTCTTGACCATGAGAAACAAGATTCTCTGGTCTGATGAAACCAAGTTTGAACTCTTTGACCTGAATGTCAAGCGTCCCGTCTTGAAGAAACCGGGCACCATCCCTACGGTGAAGCATGGTGGTGCCTGCATCGTGCAGTGGGGATCTTTTTCGGTGGCAGGGACTAGGAGACTAGTCAGGATCGATGGAAAGATGAACAGAGCAAAGTACAGAGAGTTCCTTGATCTCTGCTCCAGAGCGCTCAGGATCTCAGACTGGGGTGAAGTTTCACCTTCCAACAGGACAACGACCATAAGCACACAGCAAAGACAGTGCAGGATTGGCTTCAAGTCTCTAAATGTCCTTGAGTGGCCCAGCCAGAGCCCGGACTTGAACCTGATAGAACATCTCTGGAGAGACCTGAAAATAACTGTGCAGCGACTCTCCACATCCAACCTGACAGAGCTTGAGAGGATCTGCAGAGAAGAACGGGAGAAACTCCCCAAATACAGGTGTGCCAAGCTTGTAGTGCCATACCCAAGAAGACTTGAGGCTGTAATTGCTGCCAAACGTTCTTCAACAAAGTACTGAGTAAAGGGTCTGAATACGTATGTAAATGTGACACTTCAGTTTTTTTAATTTATTTTTGTAAAATTTCTAAAAATATGTTTTTGCTTTGTCATCATGTATTGTATGTAGATTGATGAGGAAAAACAATATAATATGTTTTTGAAAAAGGCTAACATATCAAAATGTGGAAAAAGGTCAAATGGTCTGAATACTTTCCACATTTACTGTGTATATAAAGTGTTATAATGGGATGCAAACTTAAAATGTGGTACATTTCAACTCTATATCTGACATGGTACAGGTGTGTTCATTTCTTAAGCCCATAACCATTTGTGTGAGGTGTATACTTTTGTTTAACAAACTATGTGACCATGATTTAGCCCACTGCAGTGAAAGGTTATTAAGACAATGGTGACTGTGTTAGACACTTCCAGAGACAGAGACACAGTTGACACACAGTCAGTGGCTGTGAAGCAGCACTTACGTCCATGAGTGAGGAGAGGTCTTGGAGATAGTACTTGTTCATGGAAGCGTTGGCAGCAGCCAGATTGAGAAGGTAGTCATTACGAGCCTTAGTGCACTTCAGCTGGATCTCCTGCACTTTACACTGTCTCTGTAAACACATAGGAATGAGGTAGGACACATACAGTAAACACATGTACACATACACACATATCTCCATACTTGAACTCATTTAGACTAGAAAAAGGGATGCGAGGAGTGTTTTTCAGAGGAGAAGAGTTTACTTTCTCAATCTTTTTAGAAGCTCCTTGCTTCTGTTTCTCTGCTTCCTTCAGCTTTCCCTCTGCAGACTCATACTCTGAGTGGTACTGATAGTAGGTCCGCCACGCCTTTAGACACACACACACACACACACACACACACACACACACAAAGAGAGAGAACATCCATCAACACATCACGCAAATACCAAGACTATTTTACATACCACCATATCCTTTTATTTTTAAAATGCCATATTTAGTTTTCTAGCATGGTGTCCGTTTCCTGAACTTGTCAAACATGTCGGACTTACTGTCTGTAGCTCTGTGGTGACCTTCAACAGCCCATCCTGTAACTGGCTACAGACATCTTTAGTCTGGAAATATAGAGACCAACCAATAAGTTAGATAGATATAATAGAGACAATAGAGACAGAGATAGAACAGCGACAACAGATATAGAAGAGAGATAGATACAGAATAGAGACAGGGACATAATAGAGACAGAGATAGAATAGAGATAAATATAATAGACAGAAATAGAATAGAGACATAATAAAGACAAGAGACAAAAATATAATAGAGACAGATATAGAAAAGAGGCAATGTGTACAGAATAGAGACAGAACAGAAAAAATAGAGACAGAGTTGAAACAATAGATATAGAATAGAGAGAGAGAATAGAGACAAATAGAAAAGCGACATAAAGAGAATAAAGACAGAGACAAATATATAATAGAGACAGAGATAGAATAGACAGATATAAAATAGACAGCTATAGAATAGAGACAATAGAGACAGAGATATAATAGAGACAGAAAAAAGAGAAACAGAATAGAGACAGAGATAGAATAGAGACAGAGATAGAATAGAGACAATAGAGACTGAGATAGAATAGAGACATATGTATATATAAAGAGACAAGAGACATAGAAGAGACAGAATAGAGACAGAGATAGAATAGAGACAGAGATATAATAGAGACAGAATAGAGACTGAGATAGAATAGAGACGTATGTATATATAAAGAGACAAGAGACATAGAAGAGACAGAATAGAGACAGAGATAGAATAGAGACAATAGAGACTGAGATAGAATAGAGACGTATGTATATATAAAGAGACAAGAGACATAGAAGAGACAGAATAGAGACAGAGATATAGAGACAGAGATATAATAGAGACAGAGATAGAATAGAGACAGAATAGAGACTGAGATAGAATAGAGACGTATGTATATATAAAGAGACAAGAGACATAGAAGAGAGAATAGAGACAGAGATATAATAGAGACAGAGATATAATAGAGACAGAGATATAATAGAGACAGAATAGAGACTGAGATAGAATAGAGACGTATGTATATATAAAGAGACAAGAGACATAGAAGAGACAGAATAGAGACAGAGATATAATAGAGACAGAATAGAGACTGAGATATAATAGAGACGTATGTATATATAAAGAGACAAGAGACATAGAAGAGACAGAATAGAGACAGAGATAGAATAGAGACAGAGATATAATAGAGACAGAGATATAATAGAGACAGAATAGAGACTGAGATAGAATAGAGACGTATGTATATATAAAGAGACAAGAGACATAGAAGAGACAGAATAGAGACAGAGATAGAGATAAATAGAATAAAGACAATAGAGACAAATATATAATAGAGACAGATATAGAATAGAGACAGATACAGAATAGACAATAGAGACAGGGATATAATAGAGACAAAACAGACAGAATAAAGACAGCGAATTGAGACAATAGATATAGAACAGAGACAGAGATAGAATAGAGACTGAGACAGAATAGACATATATATATAATAAAGACAATAGAGACATAGACTAGAGACAGATAGAGTAGACATTAGAGACAGATATAATAGAGACAATAGATATAGAATAGAGAAAGAGAGAATAGAGACAGAGATAGAATGGAGACATATAGAAGAGACAGACAGATAGATATAGAATAGAGCCAGAATTGAGAAAGCGATAGAACAGAGATCAAACAGAGACATAAGAGACAGAATAGAGGCAATAGATATAGAATAGAGACAGTAGAGACAGTTATAGAATATAGACTAGAGGTCGATCGATTAATCGGAATGGCCGATTCATTTAGGGCCAATTTCTAGTTTTCATAATCGAAAATCAGTATTTTTGGGCGCCGATTTGCCAATGATTATTTTTTTAATACCTTTATTTAACTTGGCAAGTCAGTTAAGATCACATTCTTATTTTCAATGACGGTCTAGGAACGGTGGGTTAACTGCCTTGTTCAGGGGCAGAATGACAGATTTTCACATTGTCAGCTCGGAGGATACAATCTTGCAGCCTTACAGTTAAGTAGTCCAACGCAATAACGACCTGCCTCTCTCTCGTTGCACTCCACAAGGAGACTGCCTGTTACGCTTATGCAGTAAGCCAAGGTAAGTTGCTAGCTAGCATTAAACTTATTTTATAAAAAACAATCAATCATAATCACTAGTTAACTACACATGGTTGATGATATTACTAGATATTATCTAGCGTGTCCTGCGTTACATATAATCTGACTGAGCATACAAGCATACAAGTATCTAAGTATCTGACAGAGCGGTGGTAGGCAGAAGCAGGCGCGTAAACATTCATTCAAACAGCACTTTCGTGCGTTTTGACAGCAGCTCTTCGCTGTGCGTCAAGCATTGCGCTGTTTATGACTTCAAGCTTATCAACTCCCGAGATGAGGCTTGTGTAACCGAAGTGAAATGGCTAGCTAGTTAGCGCGCACTAATTGTCGTTGTGTTGCTGGTTCGAGCCCAGGGAGGAGCGAGGAGAGGGACGGAAGCTAACTGTTACACTGGCAATACTAAAGTGCCTATAAGAACATCCAATAGTCAAAGGTAAATGAATTACAAATGGTATAGAGGGAAATAGTCCTATAATAACTACAACCTAAAACTTCTTACCTGGGAATATTGAAGACTCATGTTAAAAGGAACCACTAGCTTTCATATGTTCTCATGTTCTGAGCAAGGGACTTAAACGTTAGCTTTCTTACATAGCACATAATGCACTTTTACTTTCTTCTACAACACTTTGTTTTTGCATTATTTAAACCAAATTGAACATGTTTCATTATTTACTTGAGGCTAAATTGATTTTATTGATGTATTATATGAAGTTAAAATAAGTGTTCATTCAGTATTGTTGTAATTGTCATTATTACAAATACATTTTTTTTTAAATAAAAAAATAAATATATATATATATATATTTAAAAAAATAAATAAAAAGAAAATCGGCTGATTAACCGGTATCGGCTTTTTGGTCCTCCAATAATCGGTATCGCGGTTGAAAAATCTTAATCGGTCGACCTCTAATATAGACAGCGATAGAATGGAGACAATAGAGACAGAGATATAATAGAGACATTAGAGACAGAATAGAATAGAGACAGAATAGAGACAAAATAGAGAGACATAATAGAGACAATAGACAGAAGAGACAGAATCAAGACAGAATTGAGACAATAGATATAGAATAGAGAAAGAGAGAATTGAGACAGAGATAGAATAGAGACAGAATTGAGAAAGAGATAGAACAGAGATCAAACAGAGAGAGATATAATAGAGACAGAATAAAGACAGAGACAGAATAGAGACAGAGATAGAATAGAGACATAAATATAAAGAGACATAGAATAGAGAATACATATAGAATAGAGACAGAAATATAATAGAGACAGAGAGAATAGAGACACATATAGAATAGAGACAGATACAGAATAGACAATAGAGACAGGGATATAAGAGGCAAAACAGACAGAATAAAGACAGCGAATCGAGACAATAGATATAGAACAGAGACAGAGATAGAATAGAGACCGAGACAGAATAGAGACATATATATATATATATATATATATAATAAAGACAATAGAGACAGAGACAGAATATAGACAACGGAGACAGAGATAGAATAGAGACAGAGAGAAGAGACAGAGATAGAATAGAGGCATTGAAGAATAGAGCCATAGGAGTATAGAGGCATAGATAGAAGAGACAGAGACAGAATAGAGACAGAACAGAGGCATATATAGAAGGGACATACAGTTGAAGTCGGAAGTTTACATACACTTAGGTTGGAGTCATTAAAACTCGTTTTCAACCTCTCCACAAATTTCTCGTTAACAAACTATAGTTTTGGCAAGTCAGTTAGGACATCTACTTTGTGAAGGACACAAGTAATTTTTCCAACAATTGTTTACAGACAGATTATTTCACTTATAATTCACTGTATCACAATTCCAGTGGGTCAGAAGTTTACATACACTAAGTTGACTGTGCCTTTAAACAGCTTGGAAAATTCCAGAAAATGATGTAATGGCGTTTGATGGGCTAATTGACATAATTTGTGTCAATTGGAGGTGTACCTGACATCATGGGAAAATCAAAATAAATCAGCCAAGACCTCAGAAAAACAATTGTAGACCTCCACAAGTCTGGTTCATTCTTGGGAGCAATTTCCAAACGCCTGAAGGTACCACGTTCATCTGTACAAACAATAGTACGCAAGTATAAACACCATGGGACCACACAGCCGTCATACCGCTCAGGAAAGAGACGCGTTCTGTCTCCTAGAGATGAACGTACTTTTGTGCGAAAAGTACAAATCAATCCCAGAACAACAGCAAAGGACCTTGTGAAGATGCTGGAGGAAACAGGTACAAACGTATCTATATCCACAGTAAAACGAGTCCTATATAGACATAACCTGAAAGGCCGCTCAGCAAGGAAGAAGCCACTGCTCCAAACCCACCATAAAAAAGCCAGACTACGGTTTGCAACTGCACACGGGGACAAAGATCGTACTTTTTGGGGAAATGTCCTCTGGTCTGATGAAACAAAAATAGAACTGTTTGGCCATAATGACCATCGTTATGTATGGAGGAAAAAGGGGGAGGCTTGCAAGCTGAAGAACACCATCCCAAACATGAAGCATCATGCTGTGGGGGTAATTTGCTGCAGGAGGGACTGGTGCACTTCACAAAATAGATGGCATCATGAGGAGGGTACAATTATGTGGATAAATTGAAGCAACATCTCAAGAAATCAGTCAGGAAGTTAAAGCTTGGCCACAAATGGGTCTTCCAAATGGACAATGACCCCAAGCATACTTTCAAAGTTGTGGCAAAATGGCTTAAGGACAACAAAGTCAAGGTATTGGAGTGGCCATCACAAAGCCCTGACCTCAATCCTATAGAACATTTGTGGGCAGAACTGAAAAAGCGTGTGCGAGCAGTTAACTCAGTTACACCAGCTCTGTCAGGAGTAATGGGCCAAAATTCAACTTATTGTGGGAAGCTTGGGGAAGGCTACCTGAAACGTTTTACCCAAGTTAAACAATTTAAAGACAATGCTACCAAATACTAATTGAGTATGTGTAAACTTCTGACCCACTGGGAATGTGATGAAAGAAATACAAGCTGAAATAAATCACTCTCTACTATAATTCTGACATTTTACATTCTTAAAATAAAGTGGTGATCCTAACTGTCCTAAAACGTTTTTTTTTTTTTACTAGGATTAAATGTCAGGAATTGTGAAAAACTGAGTTTAAATGTATTTGGTTAAGATGTATGTAATCTTTCGACTTCAACTGTAGATAGAAGAGAGAGCTAGACTAGAGACATAGATAGAATAGAGGTAGAGATAGAATAGAGATAATAAAGACAGATAGAATAGAGACAGAGATAGAATAGACATATTCTATTCTAGAAGAGACAGAGACAGAATAGAAAGAGACAATAGAGAGATAGAAGAGACAGAATAGAGAGAGACAGAATAGAGATAGATAGGATTCCCCAGGACTCACTGGAAAACAGTTGCAAGTGTAACTGAGTGGACTATCCTAGCTAAATGAATCAAATGAAGATAGAGCAGTACCCTCTTGGCCAGGCGCTGTGTGATCTCCAGAGAGTGTGTAAGGGGCTGGGTGAGGGTGGTGCTACAGCTGTCACTCACAGCACTGTGGTCTTTGCTCTCCTGTCTGGTCTGAGCCAGCAGGACCAGCCAACACTGGGCCACAGACTGACCACTGCCAGGCTCCTTCCTAAAAGATAGAGGCACAGGGAAGGGACATGTTTTAACCATAGAAATGAACCACTCTAGTTACTAGAATGGAAAATACTAGAATGGGAAATGTAAAAACACTTTTTTTAGTTCAGGAATAGGCTTAATCTGTGTCTGGGAAACCAGCCCTATGTAATTGCTAGCATGCATGAGAGTAGTTTCAGAGACACAAAGCCATATCAACTCTAGCCTGGTCCCATATCTGTTTGTGCTGTCCTGCCAACTCAATGAGTTGGAATAACAGTAACAGAAATAGCACAAACATATGTGAGCAACTTACCTTTTGATTTTGGAGGTAAACCTCTCGGCCAATTTGTCCAGCGAGCGTGCGTACTCTCCTTCTATCTCACTGCGTCTACGCAGGTAGTCTGTCAGATCCTGAAGCTGCTGAGATTTCTGCTCCAACTGCAGATCCAAAACCTTCAACTGGTCCACCAACTGACAACGCACCTCTGGGGGTGGGAGCGGAGAGAGAGATACAGACAGAGAGTGAGAGAGAGAGAGAAGAAAGCGAGAGGGGGAGGGAGAGAGAGCGAGAGAGAGAGAGAGAGAGAGAGAGAGAAAGGAAAGAGGGGGGAGGAAGAGAGAGAAGGAAAGAGGGAGAGGGAGAGAGAGGGAGATAAAGGGAAAGAGAGGGAGAGATGGAGAGAGAAAGAGAAAGAGAGATGGGAGAGAGAGAAAGGGAAAGAAAAATTGGTAAGGAGATAGATGTATGCAGTTGCAGCCAAATATATTGGCACTTTTCGTGAATTATTCACTATTTCTTCTAAAATAAGTTAAAATAACCTTGTTATTGGATTTTCAACATTGCAGAACTAATTTTATAAGTAATTTAGAAAATAAAGACAAATGCCATGGACAAAATTATTGCAACCCCAGAGCTAGTACTTGGTTGCATGGCCTTTGGCCAAGATATCTGCAGATAAACTCTTCTTGTAGCCATCAATGAGCTTACTGCACCTTTCTACTGACATTTTGGCCCCTCATCAGAAGCAAACCACTCTAATTATTCAATGTGTGAGGGGTGCCCTCCACCAACTGCTGTTTTCAGTTATTTTTCTGTTCGACCTGACGAAGATCCGTTTGGGATGGAAACGTTGTCAATAAAGTTGTGAATTGGGAGCTTTAACAGTGCGCGGGCCTTCTTGTTTTCAGATCTTGCCATAGGTTTTGGATGTGGTTCAGATCTTGACTCTTTGCTTGCCACTCCAGCGTTTCTTCTTGGATCTACACCAAGCGTAAAAAACACGAGGAACACCTTACTAATATTGTGTTGCACCCATTTTGCCCTCAAAAACACCTGAAGGCAAACATGGCATGGACTCTACAAGGTGTTGAAAGCGTTCCACACGGATGTTGGCCCATGTTGATTCCAATGCTTCCAGTTGTGTCAAGTTGGCTGGATGTCCTTTGGGTGGTGGACCATTCTTGATAAACACAAGAAACTGTTGAGCATGAAAAACCCAGCAGCGTTGCAGTTCTTGACACACTCAAACCAGTGCACCTGGCACCTATACAGTATGGGGATGAGGTAGATTGGATGGGCTATTTACAGATGAGCTATGTACAGGTCCAGTGATCTGTGAGCTGCTCTGACAGCTGACCAGTGAGATATATCTGCTGGAGCGCGTGCTATGGGTGGGTGCTGCTATGGTGACCAGTGAGCTGAGATAAGGCTGGGCTTTACCTAGCAGAGACTTGTAGATGACCTGGAGCCAGTAGCTTTGGTGATGAGTATGAAGCGAGGGCCAGCCAACGAGATCGTACAGGTCGCAGTGGTGGGTAGTATGATGGCACTGTGATAGACTGCATCCAATTTGTTGAGTAGAGTGTTGGAGGCTATTTTGTAAATGACATCGCCGAAGTCAAGGATCAGTAGGATGGTCAGTTTTACGAGGGTGTGTTTGGCAGCATGGCAGAGGTTTAGGAAAAATATTAAAAAGAATGCGAAGAAAAATGTATAAAAGATATACAAGACAAAGACGTCTGACTGCTACGCCATCTTGGAATCATGTAGCCTATAACCTGTTTTTGAGAAATGTCATCATCTAATATTGTTAAGAGGTTTCATTGTCTGCTTATAAGCCCCCTTTATTTATTCTACAGTTCTGACTTGGTGTACAGGGAAAATACTGTAAGAGCAGCATGTTCTGCATTCTGTCGCTGTACATTTCAAAACTGCTGAACACATAGTTATATTGACTACGTCTGTCTTAGCTCGCTCATTAATGTCTTAATCGAAATGACGGAATGCCTCTTATCCGCTCATCGTTTCCTCAATTGTCAGTAGAAACCACATTTGTTTAACTTCTTGCTCCTACTTGAGACGCAGATGTCTCAAGTAGACACCTGGAAATGCAAATGCGCTACGCTAAATGCTAAATGTACTCGTTAAAACTCAAACCTTAATCAAAATTCACATGCAGGGTATTGAATTAAAGCTACACTCGTTGTGAACCTAGCCAACAAGTCAGATTTTTAAAATGCTTTTCGGCGAAAGCATGAGAAGCTATTATCTGATAGCATGCAACACCTCAAAATGCCTGAATGCGACGTAAACAAAGACTTTGCTTATCCGGCGCTACACAAAACGCAGAAATAAAATATAAAACATTCATTACCTTTGACGAGCTTCTTTCTTGGCACTCCTATATGCCCCATAAACATCACTATTGGGTCTTTTTTTCGTTTAAATCGGTCCATATATACCCAAAATAGCTTTCTATGGAAGCTGTGTCATTCAGAAAAAAACATCGTTTTTAAACGCTGCGTCATTTTTTTAAATTAAAAAAGTCGACGATAAACTTTCACAAAACACTTCGAAATACTTTTGTAATCCAACTTTAGGTATTAGTAAACATTTATAATCTATCAAAATGATTACAGGGCGATGTATATTCAATAGCTCCTCGTCTGCAAATCAATGGCTGCCAATGTGCACATTGAAAACATCCTGGTGGAGACCGGAAGAAACGGAATCCAGTTAGTTGGATTTTCCAACAAAAAACTCCATTGAAAATGACGACAATGGCGACATCGTGTGGAATCTGTATGAATTGCATGCAGGTCGATATTACATTTTGTGCTCTTTTAACAACCCATGAAAGTGACTTATGGAAATTATTTTTAGCTTTCAGAGAGCAGTTTTTCTTGCGTTTTTCAATGAAACACACGATCTGTTATAGTCACAGCCGTGATTTAACCAGTTTTAGAAACTTCAGAGTGTTTTCTATCCACACATACTAATCATATGCATATACTATATTCCTGGCATGAGTAGCAGGACGCTGAAAAGTTGCGCGATTTTTAACAGAATGTTTGAAAAAGGAAGGGGTAGACTTAAGAGGTTTTAAGTACAATTAATGTATTGTTTAGTGTTCTATTGTGTAGTGGCATTGCTGGCATGCATCAAAAAAAAAAAGATTTACATGCTAAAATCATCGCTGGCTGTGCAGTAAAGTAATGTAAGAGGATAAAAACATCAAGGACTTCCCCTACCTTTGATTTGTGTGTCATAGTCCACAGCTCCAACTCTCTCTTTTCTGAGCTTCACATGTGATGTCATTGTTGCTCCGACAGGGTGAAACTCTGTTGCAAAGAAGAGATATCAATAATTTCACAAGGTTTTCTACAATAGTTTGACCTGAAACGTTACTGCAGCTTATCACCTAGTTCCTGACAAAAGCCTTATTCACTGTACTCTTGCTTATTGGAGTACACTAAAAATATATATATATTGAGATCCAGTCAAAATTACTCGTTTTATCTAGTCAAGTCAACTAAATGTGCTAAATAAATGTTACGTTTTCTATTTGTATTTATTAGGGATCCCCATTAGCTGCTGCCAAGGCAGCAGATACTCTTCCTGGGGTCCAAAAACACCAAAGGACGCACATTACATATAAAACAACAGATAAAACAGTGAACTGTTTGTACTGAATGAGCTAAAGATAAAACAGTACATCATATAACATACCTACACCACCACATATCCACAACACAAAATGTTCAATCCCACCATACAACAATATCCCAATGTGTGCGTATGCATGTGTCTGTACCTGTGTGTGTGTGTCTCTTCACAGTCCCCGTTGTTCCATAAGGTGCATTTCTACCTGCTTTTTACTGCTTGCATTAGTTACCTGATGTGGAATAGAGTTCCATGTAGTCATGGGTCAATGTAGTACTGTGCGCCTCCCATAGTCTGTTCTGGACTTGGAGACTGTGAAGAGACCTCTGGTGGCATGTCTTGTGGCGTATGCATGGGTGTCCGAGCTGTGCGCTAGTATTTTAAACGGACAGCTCGGTACATTCAGCTTGTCAACACCTCTTAGAAAAACAAGTAATGATGAAGTCAATCTCTCTTCCACTTTGAGCCAGGAGAGATTGACATGCATGTCAATAATGTTAGCTCTCCGTGTACTTTTAAGGGCCAGCCGTGCTGCCCTGTTCTGAGACAACTGCAATTTTTCCAAGTCCCTCTTTGTGGCACCTGACCAGACTACTGAACAGTAGTCTAGGTGCGACAAAACCAGGGCTTGTGGGACCTGCCTTGTTGATAGTGTTGTTAAGAAGGCAGAGTAGTGCTTTATTATGGCCAGACTTCTCCCCATCTTAGCAACTGTTGAATCAAAATGTTTTGACCATGACAGTTTACAATCCAGGGTTACTCCAAGCAGTTTAGTCACCTCAACCTGCTCAACTTCCACATTATGCATTACTAGATGTAATTGAGGTTTAGGGTTCAGTGAATGATTTGTCCCAAATACAATGCTTTTAGTTCTGGAAATATTTAGAACTAACATTCCTTGCTACCTATTCTGAAACTAACTGCAGCTCTTTGTTAAGTGTTGCAGTCATTTCAGTCTTTGTAGTAGCTGACATGTATAGCGTTGAGTCATCCACCTACATAGACACACTGGCCTTACTCAAAGCCAGTGGCATGTTGTTAGTAAAGATGGAAAATAGCAAGGGCCTAAACAGCTACCCTGGGGAATTCCTGATTCTATCTGGATTATGTTTGAGGCTTCCATTAAAGAACACTCTCTGTGTTCTGTTAGACAAGTAACTCTTTATCCACATTATAGCAGGGGGAGTAAAGTAGAGGTCGATCGATTATGATTTTTCAACGCCGATACCGATACCGATTATTGGAGGACCAAAAAAGCAGATACCGATTAATCGGCCAATTAAAACAAAACAAAAACAAAAATGTATTTGGAATAATGATAATTACAACAATACTGAATTAACACTTATTTTAACTTAATACAGTGCCTTGCGAAAGTATTCGGCCCCCTTGAACTTTGCGACCTTTTGCCACATTTCAGGCTTCAAACATAAAGATATAAAACTGTATTTTTTTGTGAAGAATCAACAACAAGTGGGATACAATCATGAAGTGGAATGACATTTATTGGATATTTCAAACTTTTTTAACAAATCAAAAACTGAAAAATTGGGCGTGCAAAATTATTCAGCCCCCTTAAGTTAATACTTTGTAGCGCCACCTTTTGCTGCGATTGCAGCTGTAAGTCGCTTGGGGTATGTCTCTATCAGTTTTGCACATCGAGAGACTGACATTTTTTCCCATTCCTCCTTGCAAAACAGCTCGAGCTCAGTGAGGTTGGATGGAGAGCATTTGTGAACAGCAGTTTTCAGTTCTTTCCACAGATTCTCGATTGGATTCAGGTCTGGACTTTGACTTGGCAACACCTGGATATGTTTATTTTTGAACCATTCCATTGTAGATTTTGCTTTATGTTTTGGATCATTGTCTTGTTGGAAGACAAATCTCCGTCCCAGTCTCAGGTCTTTTGCAGACTCCATCAGGTTTTCTTCCAGAATGGTCCTGTATTTGGCTCCATCCATCTTCCCATCAATTTTAACCACCTTCCCTGTCCCTGCTGAAGAAAAGCAGGCCCAAACCATGATGCTGCCACCACCATGTTTGACAGTGGGGATGGTGTGTTCAGGGTGATGAGCTGTGTTGCTTTTACGCCAAACATAATGTTTTGCATTGTTGCCAAAAAGTTCAATTTTGGTTTCATCTGACCAGAGCACCTTTTTCCACATGTTTGGTGTGTCTCCCAGGTGGCTTGTGGCAAACTTTAAACGACACTTTTTATGGATATCTTTAAGAAATGGCTTTCTTCTTGCCACTCTTCCATAAAGGCCAGATTTGTGCAATATACGACTGATTGTTGCCCTATGGACAGAGTCTCCCACCTCAGCTGTAGATCTCTGCGGTTCATCCAGAGTGATCATGGGCCTCTTGGCTGCATCTCTGATCAGTCTTCTCCTTGTATGAGCTGAAAGTTTAGAGGGACGGCCAGGTCTTGGTAGATTTGCAGTGGTCTGATACTCCTTCCATTTCAATATTATCGCTTGCACAGTGCTCCTTGGGATGTTTAAAGCTTGGGAAATCTTTTTGTATCCAAATCCGGCTTTAAACTTCTTCACAACAGTATCTCGGACCTGCCTGGTGTGTTCCTTGTTCTTCATGATGCTCTCTGCGCTTTTAACAGACCTCTGAGACTATCACAGTGCAGGTGCATTCATACGGAGACTTGATTACACACAGGTGGATTGTATTTATCATCATTAGTCATTTAGGTCAACATTGGATCATTCAGAGATCCTCACTGAACTTCTGGAGAGAGTTTGCTGCACTGAAAGTAAAGGGGCTGAATAATTTTGCACGCCCAATTTTTCAGTTTTTGATTTGTTAAGAAAGTTTGAAATATCCAATAAATGTCGTTCCACTTCATGATTGTGTCCCACTTGTTGTTGATTCTTCACAAAAAAATACAGTTTTATATCTTTATGTTTGAAGCCTGAAATGTGGCAAAAGGTCGCAAAGTTCAAGGGGGCCGAATACTTTCGCAAGGCACTGTATAACACATCAATAAAATCAAGTTAGCTTCAAGTAAATAATGAAACATGTTCAATTTGGTTTAAATAATGCAAAAACAAAGTGTTGGAGAAGAACGTAAAAGTGCAATATGTGCTATGTAAGAAAGCTAACGTATCAGTTCAGAACATGAGAACATATGAAAGCTGGTGGTTCCTTTTAACATGAGTCTTCAATATTCCCAGGTAAGAAGTTTTAGGTTGTAGTTATTATAGGACTATTTCCCTCTATACCATTTGTATTTCATTAACCTTTGACTATTGGATGTTCTTATAAGCACTTTAGTATTGCCAGTGTAACAGTATAGCTTCCGTCCCTCTCCTCCCTGGGCTCGAACCAGCAACACAACAACAGCCACAACATCAAATCAGCGTTACCCATGCTGAGCAAGGGAAACAACCACCCCAAGGCTCAGAGCGAGTGAAGTTTGAAACTCTATTAGCGGGCGCTAACTAGCCAGCCATTTCACTTCGGTCACACCAGCCTCATATCTGGAGTTGATAGGTTTGAAGTCATAAACAGCGCAATGCTTGACGCACAACAAAGAGCTGCTGGCAAAACGCACGAAAGTGCTGTTTGAATGAATGTTTACTCGCCTGCTTCTGCCAACCACCGCTCAGTCAGATACTTAGATACTTGTATGCTCAGTCAGATTATATGCAAAACAGGACACGCTAGTAATATCATCGACCATGTGTAGTTAACTAGTGATTATGATTGATTGTTTTTTATAAGATAAGTTTAATTTACCTTGGCTTACTGCGTTTGCGTAACAGGCAGTCTCCTTGTGGAGTGCAACGAGAGAGAGGCAGGTCGTTATTGCGTTGGACTCATTAACTGTAAGGTTGCAAGATTGGATCCTCCGGGCTGACAAGGTGAAAATCAGTCTTTCTGCCCCTGAACGAGGCAGTTAACCCACCGTTCCTAGGCCGTCATTGAAAATAAGAATGTGTTCTTAACTGACTTGCCTAGTTAAATAAAGATTAAATAAAAGGTGTAAAAAATAATAATAAAATCGGCAAATCGGCGCAAAAATAAAATCGGCCATTCCGATTAATCAGTCGACCTCTAGTGTAAAGCCATAACACTCACATTTTTCCAGCAGCAGACAATGATCGATAATGTCAAAAGGTGCACTGAAGTCTAACAAGCTCCCACAATAATTTTATCATCAACTTCTCTCAGCCAATCTTCAGTCATTTGTGTAAGAGCTGTGCTTGTTGAGTGTCCTTCCCTATATGCGTGAGTTGACTTCAACTCACTCAAAAATTCTAAAGATATAAATTCAAATTGAGTTAGCAAAAACAATGCGCTTACTCAACTTAGAAATTCAAAAATCAAATCAAATCAAATTTTATTTGTCACATACACATGGTTAGCAGATGTTAATGCGAGTGTAGCGAAATGCTTGTGCTTCTAGTTCCGACAATGCAGTAATAAGTAATCTAACTAACAATTCCAAAACTACTGTCTTGTACACAGTGTAAGGGGATAAAGAATATGTACATAAGGATATATGAATAAGTGATGGTACAGAGCAGCATAGGCAAGATACAGTAGATGGTATCGAGTACAGTATGTACAAATGAGATGAGTATGTAAACAAAGTGGCATAGTTTAAAATGGCTAGTGATACATGTATTACATAAGGATACAGTCGATGATATAGAGTACAGTATATACGTATGCATATGAGATGAATAATCACAACCATGAAGTCAAATCAATTGAACCAACATAACAGTTGCGTTGACAAAAATATCAAGTTAATTTGATACGTTGTAGTTATCTTGTCTTAACTTATGAAATTAAATCAGCTAAGAACGACTTGTTTACTCAAGTCAAATCAACTGAAGCAACATAACAGTAGAGTTAACTGAAAATATCAAGATGACTTCAACTTATTTTTGGGGGGGGTGGAGCTCATTAGAATAATACTCAGTATTTGCAACAGTTAATTTTTACATTGACATTTTGGTCAGACACTTTTATCCAGAGCGACTTTAGCTAGTGCATTTAAAGAAGGACGGTAAACAACTACATGTAAAAAGTAACAAGTAAAAAGCTTATGTAACCATGACTGAGAATGTCATTGTAGCTAAAGTGGTCCGTTAATGGGTTGAAATTACGGAGTGCGCTGCCGGTTTTGAAACTGGCGAAAAAGCTCACACAAGAGCAAGAGACTGATGGGAGCATAATGTTCCCTACTTAAATCTCTATTATATAATTTCAAAAAATGTGTCAGTTCTGAAATGTGTAATTTTCAAAGTACCGGTAGTTGTTTCAACTGTATAACGTTGTTCAATTCAAACAACAAATAGTTTTGTTTTTCTGACTAGCAAATATGTGTCCTCTCCACTCAAAAACTTGTCAAAACAAATTGAGTAGCTTTGTTAGCATAACTAAAACAATCAGTTTAAGCACATTGATTTCAATTTTAACAAAGCAAATCTGAGGAAAAGGCTAGCTAAATTCTATCAGCATATGGACTGTAGCACTCGCGCTGGAAAAACACTCGAACATTGTAACTCAAATTTCCGGGATGCATGTAAGGCCCTCTCCCGCCCTCCTTTCGGCAAATCTGACCACGACTCCATTTTGCTCCTCCCTTCTTATAAACTCAAATAAGTAGTACCAGTGCTGAGGAATATTCAACGCTGGTATGACCAATCGGAATCCATGCTTCAAGATTGTTTTGATCACGCGAATTGAGATGTGTCCCGGGTAGCTTCAGAGAATAATATTGATGTGTACACCGAGACGGTTACTGAGTTCATCAAGAAGTGTATAGGAGATGCTGTACCCACTGTGACTATTGAAACCTACCCTAACCAGAAACCGTGGATAGATGGCAGCATTCGCATTAAACTGAAAGCGCGGACCACCACATTTAACCATGGCAAGGTGACTGGGAATATGGCAGAATATAAACATTCTCTCTGTAAGACAATCAAACAGGTGAAACATCAGTATAGAGACAAAGTGGAGTTGCAAAACAGCTCAGACACAAGACGTAAACTCAGCAAAAAAAGAAACGTTCGTAAAAACGATAATTCGTAAAAATTCAAATAACTTCACAGATCTTCATTGTAAAAGGGTTTAAATACTGTTTCCCATTTTTGTTCAATGAACCATAAACAAAAAAAGATGCCCAGGGTCCCCGCTCATCTGCGTGAACGTGCCTTAGGCAAGTTGCAAGGAGGCATGAGGACTGCAGATGTGGCCAGGGAAATAAATTGCAATGTCCGTACTGTGAGACGCCTAAGACAGCGCTACAGGGAGACAGGACGGACAGCTGATCGTCTCTGCAGTGGCAGACCGTGTAACAACACCTGCACAGGATCGGTACATCCGAACATCACACCTGCGGGACAGGTACAGGATGGCAACAACAACTGCCCGAGTTACACCAGGAACACACAATTCCTGCTCAGTGCTCAGACTGTTCGCAATAGGCTGAGAGAGGCTGGACTGTGGGCTTGTAGGCCTGTTGTAAGGCAGGTCCTCACCAGACATCACCGGCAACAACGTCGACTATGGGCACAAACCCACCGTCGCTGGACCAGCAAAAAGTGCTCTTTACTGACGAGTCGCAGTTTTGTCTCACATGGGGTGATGGTCGGATTTGCGTTTATCGTCGAAGGAATGAGCATTACACCGAGGCCTGTACTCTGGAGCGGGATTGATTTGGAGGTGGAGGGTCCGTCATGGTCTGGGGAAGAGTGTCACAGCATCCTTGGACGGAGCTCGTTGTCATTGCAGGCAATCTCAATGCTGTGCGTTACAGGAGAGACATCCTCCTCCCTCATGCGGTACCCTTCCTGCAGGCTCATCCTGACATGACCCTCCAGCATGACAATGCCACTAGCCGTACTGCTCGTTCTGTGCATGATTTCCTGCAAGACAGGAATGTCAGTGTTCTGCCATGGCCAGCGAAGAGCCCGGATCTCAATCCCATTGAGCACGTCTGGGACTTGTTGGATCGGAGGGTGAGGGATAGGTCGTTATTGGCAAATCTGGTGCAGTCCATGAGGAGGAGATGCACTGCAGTACTTAACGCAGCTGGTGGCCACACCAGATACTGAATGTTACTTTTGATTTTGACCCCCCTTTGTTCAGGGTCCCTGTCTGTGGAATTTGTTCAGTTTATGTCTCATTTGTCAATCTTGTTATGTTCATACAAATATTTACACATGTTAAGTTTGCTGAAAATAAACGCAGTTGACGGTGAGAGGACGTTTCTTTTTTTGCTGAGTGTATGTGGCAGGGTCTACAGACAATTACGAACTACAAAAGGAAAACCAGCCATGACGCCTTGCTCCCAGACAAGCTAAACATGTTCTTTGCCCACTTTGATGATAACACAGTGCCACCGACACTCGCTAGGCTGCTGGCTCAGACGGCATCCCTAGCTGCGTCCTTAGAGCATGCACAGACCAGCTGGCTGATGTGTTTATGGACATATTCAATTTCTCCCTATCCCAGTCTGCTGTCCCCACATGCTTCAAGATGGCCACCATTGTCCCTGTTCCCAAGAATGCAAAGGTAACTGAACTAAATGACTATCGCCCCGTTGCACTCACTTATGTCATCATGAAGTACTTTTGAGAGACTAGTCAAGGATCATATCACCTCCATCCTACCCGTCACCCAAGACCTACTCCAATTTGCTTACCGCTCCAATAGATCCACAGATGATGCAATCACACCCACATTGCATACTGCCCTATCCCATCTGGACAAGACGAATACCTATGCAAGAATGCTGTTCATTGACTATAGCTCAGCATTCAACACCATAGTACCCTCCAAGCTCATCATTAAGCTTGAGGACCTGGGTCTAAATCCTGCCCTGTACAACTGGGTCCTGGACTTCCTGACGGCCGCCCCCATGTGGTGAATATAGGAATCAACACCTCCACTTCGTTGATCCTCAAAACTGGGGCTCCAAAAGGGTGCGTGCTCAGTCCCCTCCTGTACTCCCTGTTCACCCATGACTGCGTGGCCATGCACGCCTCCAACTCAATCATTAAGTTTGCAGACAACACAACAGTAGTAAGCTTGATTACCAACAACAATGAGTCAGCCTCCAGGGGGAGGTGAGTGCTCTGGGAGTGTGGTGCCAGGAAAATAACCTCTCACCCAATATCAACAAAACAAAGGAGATGATCGTGGACTTCAGGAAACAGCAGAGGGTGCACCCCCCTGATCCACATCGATGGGACACCAGTGGAGGAGGTGGAAAGTTTTAAGTTCCTCGGTATACACATCACAGACAAACTGAAATGGTCCACCCAGACAGACAGAGCAGTGAAGAAGGTGCAAAAGCGCCTCTTCAACCTCAAGAGGCTGAAGAAAATTTGCTCGTCACCAAAAACCCTCAAACTTTTACAGGTGCACAATTGAGAGCATCCTGTCGGGCTGTATCACCGCTTGGTACGGCAACTGCACCGCCCACAACCGCAGGGCTCTCCAGAGGGTGGTGAGGTCTGCACAACACATCATCGGGGGCAAACTACCTGCCTTCCAGGACACCTATGGCACCCGATGTCACAGGAAAGGCCAAAAAGATCATCAGGACAACCACCCAAGGAACTGTCTGTTCACCCCACTATCATCCAGAAGGTGAGGTCTGTACAGTTGCATCAAAGCTGGTACCGAGAGACTGAAAAACAGCTTCTATCTCAAGGCCATCAGACTGTTAAAACAGCCATCACTAGCACAGTCTGTCTATGTTGCCTACATAGAGAGACTTGAAATAATTGGCCACTTTAATAAATGGAACACTAGTGACTTTAATAATGTCACTTTAATAATGTTTACACATTTTGCATTACTCATCTCATATGTATCTACCGTATCTCAGTCTATGCTGCTCTGAAATTGCTCATCCATATATTTATATATTCTTAATTCCATTCCTTTACTTAGATATGTGTGTATTAGGTATTTGTGAAATCAGAACTAGAAGCACAAGCATTTCGCTACACCCGCAATAACATCTGCTAAACACGTGTATGTGACAAATACAATTTGATTTAATTTGAGTTCCATTTACTTTACTAGGTTGAAGTAATTTGAGATTAAATTAACCACACGAAATCCAGATTGGATTTGACATACAAATGTTAAGGAATCTTGGTAATACACTTTTGTAAATTGAATCAAACAATATTTTTGTTTTGTTTTACAGTATAACGTTATAGTCTCCAACAGGTTGATCGCGAGCTCGCAGCCCACCTATGAGTAGCTCGCCAAACGATTCTGAAAGTACAATTTTCACTTGTTCCGTCGCAAACTGTCATACACAAATCTCACAACTATGAGATACCGTAAACTCCCAGCTACTATCTAATCAACACAACAACATTGACATTATCCCACAATATCTGCCAATTAATTTCCAGCAATATTATACCCGTCTGTCTTTGTGATGCGCGCGTTTGTTTATCACCGTGTGTAGCCAGTTGTGATAATCAACTTGTGGTTTGACAGAAGTACTTTCCGCAAAACCTTCTCAATTAAATGTTAACTGTAAAGTAGTCTTACCTGGCAGAAGTATATCACGAGTAAGTATATAATTTGTATCTATTATTTGCATACTTTGCCATGAAATGAGCAGTAGCAGTACAGAACCATCGCTAAACCGTCACATTAGATGGTAGATTCCTCACTCACTAGATGCACAATTAAAGGGCCAGATGCACAAAAAGTGGAATACACAAAGAAAATCACAATTTTTCCAGACCTGAACAAATATGTATTTTGATGTGATTTAAGCATTGACATCGACTCAGAACATGCAATTTCCTTGTTTTTCTATTAACAATTTTAATTTTAAGAGTGAAAAATAAGTGAGAACATAATTTGGGAAAATGTCAAACAGAATTTGGGGGGAAAATCACAGATGTTATAGGGCCCCTCTTAGTTTATGAACCATTATTTTACCAGGGAGATTCACAGAACACATAGTGCACTATTTTCTCTTGTACACTAAGGACCCGGGAAAGAGTTGCAGGGTAGAGGAGAAGAGAATAATGTGCTATTTGATAACTAGAAGAAAAATAGTAGCTTGCGACATGTTACTATTTTTTTAAAGTAGCTCTCATGCTAGAAAAGGTTGGAGACCCCTGGTGTAAGTGAATCATTACTCACCGTACCCATGCTTATTGGAGTATAGTCTAAGTGTGTGAAGTTAATGACCCTACATTGAGGCCCAAGTTCAATTGATTTCTAACACTTGAAAACCAATCTGTCATGTACTGTATGCTACACTTGCTGGTCCCTCCAATGACTTTGTCAACAACGCTCTATGACACTCATTACTTCCCTCGCTCTGTGACACTCTCCCTGTATTCACTACTACACTCCTATCCATAGTATCAGATACTGTCTGTGATCCACACCTGCTGTCTCTAACTCTGAATGATCGGCTATGAAAAGCCAACTGACATTTACCCCTGAGGTGCTGACCTGTTGCACCCTCTTCAACCACTGTGATTATTATTATCTGACTCTGCTGGTCTTCTATGAATGTTTGAACATCTTGGCCATGTTCTGTTATAATCTCCACCCGGCACAGCCAGAAGAGGACTGGCCACCCCTCAGAGCCTGGTTCCTCTCTAGGTTTTTTCCTAGGTTCTGGCCTTTCTAGAGAGTTTTTCCTAGCCACCGTGCTTCTACATCTGCATTGCTTGCTGTTTGGGGTTTTAGGCTGGGTTTCTGTACAGCACTTTGTGACATCGGCTGATGTGAAAATGCCTTATAAATACATTTTATTGATAGAGAGAAAACAGTATTGTCTTTTACACATTTCCTAGTTGAACCCAGCCTGCCTCTGAGAAAGCCAGCTGGTATGTAACGCACCACTCTGCTCATGCTGCTGCACACCTGTAGCATACAGAAAGAGCAGCAGCAACATTTCAGCTGCCTTATAAATAGTACTATACCACCACCACAAGGCACACAACACTGCCACAGAGCGAATGTTTGTATAACACGCTCACTAATAGAGTAACTTTGCGTGACAATATGTAACTTATGTATGTGTTGGGAGAGAATCAACAGTACTGACAGCTCACACAATCCTTCAATTGTAGTTTACATATTTTGTAGATTATATTGATTAATAGAAACTAAACTCAATTTAAATCAGAAGTTTGAATGTATTGGTTATGACTGAGCAAGCCAGTCAGTACTTATTTTGTTTCAATAGCCTAGGCCTGGTTTAGTTGAGCACAATATGGTGATGGGACATCATGTCTCTTTCTTCCTCTCTCTAGGTTGGATCTGGAGTGGTTAGCATGCCAAATAAAGGAGAGAAAATATGTCTTTATGGATTTGCTGCATTGCTGTTGTCTGTTTAAGCAATAAGGCACGAGGGGGTGTGGTATGTGGCCAATATACCATGGCTAAGGGCTGTTCTTACACACGACGCAATGCAGAGTGCCTGGATACAGCCCTTGGCTGTGGTATATTGGCCATATACCATAACCCCTGAGGTGCCTTATTGTTATTATAAACTGGTTACCAACGTAAATAGAGCACTAAAAATAAATGTTTTGTCATACCTGTGGTATACAGTCTGATATACCACGGCTGTCAGCCAATCAGCATTCAGGGCTCGAACTACCCAGTTTATAATGTTCCTTAGATACTGACTGCTAAAGGCCTGAGGGGTTGATAACCCCCTTGACCATTTAAATGCAGTTTAACTCCTTTATGCTTGTGCAGTTAGAATCGCTGTCTTTCCTCCTTCTCTGTTGGCATTTAACAATACAATATGACAAAGCTTTATTCATACCCTTATTTATTAACTGAGAGCTCAAGCAGTCACTATAGGATTAGTGCCTGAGATGTTGGTTCTGAACTGCATTCAAATTGCCTTTCATGAAATTAATAGTTCATATTATTGGTGTCTCTCTCTTTCTATGCTGTCACTAATCCTCCCACAGAGACCTCTCGTGATCTTTAAAAAGAGGAAGACAGGTGTGGTGCTTCCTGTGTCGGGGGCGAGGGCACACACTAGTGGTGCGCAGGTCAGCTGTTTGTTCAACCGTACCCACCTGCAATTGCTAGTAACCCATCAGCAACCACCTGACTATACACTGGGTATACCAAACCTTAGTAACCCCTTCCTACAGCAGCCTCAACAGCACTCTATAAGGGTAGCACCATGATGTAGCTGGAGGACAGAAAGCTTCTGTCCTCCTCTGGGTACATTGACTTCAATACACGTAGGAGGCTCATGGTTCTCACCTCTTTCCATAGACTTACAGTAGTTATGACAACTTCAGGAGGACGTCCTCCAACCTATCAGAGCTCTTGCAGCATGAACTGATATGTTGTCCACCCAATCAAAGGATCAGATAATGAATCTACTCCTGAAAGCATAAGCTACTGCTAGCTAGCACCGCAGTACATAACATGTGGTGAGTAGTAGACTCAAAGAGATAGAAAGACAATAGTTGAACAGTTTTGAACAAATATATGTATTAAAAAATAAAAAAGCAAGAGATGCAGCTAGCTAGCTAGTTTAGCCTACTCAAACACCAGCTCAATTGTTATTTTACCTTTATTTAACTAGGCAAGTCAGTTATGAACAAATTCTTATGACAGCCTAGGAACAGTGAGTTAACTGCCTTGTCAAGGGGCTGAACGACAGATGTTTTACCTTGTCAGCTCAAGGATTCAATCTTGCAACCTTTCAGTTACTAGTCCAACGCTCTAACCACTAGGCTCCCTGCCGCCCCGCCTCAAACAGAGGGATGCTATGTTAGCTAGCTGCAATTGCTAGTAACCCATCCGCAACCCCCCTTCTATACACCTTGTAACGTTAGCTGGCTAGCCAGTTCAAATAATGACCATATCATAGATGACACTCTCTTAACTTTAGATAATTTTTTATTCATCATTACAGGAAAATAAACTCACAACAATATCATTATTTACAAGTTAATGGTGAGCTAATGACAGAAAATAGCTTACGGTTGTGAGTGTGACGAAATAAAGCAGTGCATTATACCAGAGAATTTTAGAACCTTCATTGCGAGCTCGTCGGGTAACCATGACAACGGACTCAGCGACAGGGTCAAAGTTGAACTTTTTTCATCTGTTATAGACAATGAAACAGACAGTTGCAGCGAAGGTCTACAGACATTCCACCCGAATATACATTAAAGTTTTGTTTTGACCAGCTACACTTGTCGCATTCTAATTGTCTACAGACATGTCGATAGACAAAGTATAAACCCGTATAAGGTATTGTTTTATCTTTATTCAACCCTCCCGCCCTTCATCCACACAACATTTAATGACCCTAACCCCGCCTGCCCCGCGGTTCGGCGGGTTATGATGAGTCAACTCGCGCATCACAAACACACACACACTCATGATTCACGCACACACACACACGCCCAAACACTTAAGCACGCACACACATACACACGCACTGAAGAGCAAAGCAGGAATCACTAACCATGAGTCACGAACTCACTTTCCTTCCTTCGCTCCCCCCTCTTTCTCCATCGCTCTCTCACTCTTCACTGCCAATTAACTTCCTCTTTTCTTTTCAAAAACCAAATTTCACCCATCAAAACTCAATTTCACACAGCTGTTTTAAACTGTTCCCAATTTCAGTTCCTTTCATTTATTTTTCAAAAGATAAACGTTCCCTGTGATTTCGTCTATCCATCTATAGATAGGTATAGGTAAATCTGTATATCTGCCTATAGTTTACGTTTAGATCCATTGCATTTCCCTTTGAAATGTGTAACAAATCTCATGTAACTTTCTAATATGCCTTGTAGAACGTAGCTGTTGCACAGCATCTTCTTTTTACACTATTCGTCATCCTTTCCATCTCCCCTTCTCCATTCCTTCACTGCGTGATCATCATTGAATCATGCAACAGGAATTGGAGATTCTTGCCATCATTATCAGGATACAGGGCACTCACTACCAGTATATCTCAACTGATATCCGCTGGTCAGTTTGAACTGTTATAAGGTACTGTACATGTCTTTCCTATACAGCTGTACTAATGTGGTGTATTTCGGTTTATCGTCCAGCCACAACCACATACTTCACAGTGGGGTGAGTCTGAGATACACATCAAGATATACTGTAGTTATTGCTGTCAAACAGCAGATAAACTACATTCAGAGCAAGTAGAGAAAGCAGAACCCCTGTCTAACATCCAGGTAATTACAGTACTCCTAAACGTGTATAGCAACACACAACAGACATTGTCTAATTCAAACAAGACATGACATGCCACACAACATTCTTAAATATTGTGAAATGAATGTCCTAGTTATTCTGTTATGAAAATTAGATTCATACCTGACTGAGATTGTTTTTAACCGTCTTCTTTCCACACTGAGTAACGTTTATCTCCCAAAGATGACTTCTCCCTTCCTCCTTTTCACATTAAACACATAAACCTGGGTGAATGTCACGACCCTCTTCTCTCCCTCTCTATTCTGTCGCTCCCTGACACACTTTCTAAAACACCCAGTGCCGGGTTGTGCAAGAGTGGTGGAGAGTCATTCTTCTAATTCAAGACACACCCCCTCCTCCTCCCTCTCTCCCCTATGTAGTAACACTTAAGCTGAGTAAGGGCTGTCTGCATCTATAATAAACTTATTGAGTAAAGAATATATATTATGGGAGCATTGCACTTGTGTAACACACCCAAAAGTCATGACATTAATCAGAACAAGTCATTACATTAATCAGAACAAGTCATGACATGAATCAGAACAAGTCATTCTGTAGAAGCTATGAGAATAGAAAGGTTCAGTACTTTTGTGAAGTATCACAGCACAGTTGAAAAATAAATGGCAAATAGAAATCCAAAATGGATGATGTTAAGAGATAGATGGGAGGGGTTGAATGGAGCTGAAGGGTGGGACTAATAACAAGATAACCAATGTAAAACATACAATGTACAATGTACAATGTATATAGATTCAGAAATGTTGTGAAATTGCACAGTTACAAATAGAAATCAAACTGGATGGACATCAGAAATAGAGGAAGGACTAAAAACAAACTAAAAACAAACAGACTAAAAACAAACAAAAAAATAACTATTGTAAAATAGATTGTGTCTGTAAAATGTGTATAAGATGTATAAACTGAAGGTAGAAGCGTAAGTGTTATTGTTTATTAGTTTACTCCAATTGGGGGAAGGGTGGTAGGGTTTGTGGGGAATAATAAAGGTATATTATTTTTAAAAGTATGTATATCTATGTAGGTATGTGTATGTAACTGTATGTACAGTTGAAGTCGGAAGTATACACTTACACATACACTTAGGTTGGAGTCATTAAAACTCGTTTTCAACCTCTCCACAAATATCTTGTTAACAAACTATAGTTTTGGCAAGTCGGTTAGGACATCTACTTTGTGCTTCACACAAGTAATTTTTCCAATAATTGTTTACAAACAGATTATTTCACTTATAATTAATTCACTGCATCACAATTTCAGTGGGTCAGAAGTTGACACACTATGTTGACTGCCTTTGAACAGCTTGGAAGATTCCAGAAAATGATGTCATGTCTTTAGAAGCTTCTGATAGGCTAATTGACATCATTTGAGTCAATTGGAGGTGTACCTGTGGATGTATTTCAAGGCCTACCTTCAAACTCAGTGCCTCTTTGCTTGACATCATGGGGAAATCAAAAGAAATCAGCCAAGACCTCAGAAAAACATTTAAGAATTATTTATTTCAGCTTTAAATTATTTCATCACATTCCCAGTGGGTCAGAAGTTTACATACACTCAATTAGTATTTGGTAGCATTGCCTTTAAGTTGTTTAACATGGGTCAAATGTTTCAGGTAGCCTTCCACAAGCTTCCCACAATAAATTGGGTCAATTATGGCCCATTCCTCCTGACAGAGCTGGTGTAACTGAGTCAGGTTTGTAGGCCTCCTTTCTCACACACGCTTTTTAAGTTCTGCCCACACATTTTCTATAGGATTGAGGTTAGGGCTTTGTGATGGCCACTCCAATACCTTGACTTTCTTGTCCTTAAGCCATTTTGCCACAACTTTGGAAGTATGCTTGGGGTCATTGTCCATTTGTGACCAAACTTCCTGACTGATGTCTTGAGATGTTCTTTCAATATATCCACATAATTGCCCCTCCTCATGATGCCACCTATTTTGTGAAGTGCAACAGTTCCTAATGGAGCAAAGCACCCCCACAACATGATGCTGCCACCCCGTGCTTCACGTTTGGGATCGTGTTCTTCGGCTTGCAAGCCTCCCCCTTTTTCCTCCAAACATAACGATGATCATTATTGCCAAACAGTTATATTTTTGTTTCGTCAGACCAGAGGACATTTCTCCAAAAAGTACGATCTTTGTCCCCATGTGCAGTTGCAAACCGTAGTCTGGCTTTTATATGGCTGTTTTGGAGTAGTGACTTCTTCCTTGCTGAGCGGCCTTTCAGGTTATGTCGATATGGGACTGGTTTTACTGTTGGTATAGATACTTTGTACCTGTTTCCTCCAGCATGTTCACAAGGTCCTTTGCTGTTGTTCTGGGATAGATTTACACTTTTCGCACCAAAGTACGTTCATCTGTAGGAGACAGAACGCGTCTCCTTCCTGAGCGGTATGACGGCTGAATGATCCCATGTTGTTTATACTTGCCTACTATTGTTTGTACAGATGAACGTGGTACCCTCAGGCGTTTGGAAATTGCTCCCAGGATTGAACAAGGCTTGTGGAGGTCTACAATTTTTTTCCTGAGGTCTTGGCTGATTTCTTTTGATTTTCCCATGATGTCAAGCAAAGAGGCACTGAGTTTGAAGGTAGGCCTTGAGGTACACCTCCAATTGACACAAATTATGTCAATTAGCCCATCAGAAGCTTCTAACGCCATTACATAATTTTCTGGAATTTTCCAAGCTGTTTAAAGGCACAGTCAACTTAGTGTATGTAAACTTCTGACCCACTGAAATTGTGATACAGTGAATTATAATTAAAATAATCTGTCTGTAAACAATTTTTGGAAAAATGACTTGTGTCATGCACAAAGCAGATGTCCTAAGCGATTTGCCAAAACTATAGTTTGTTAACAAGAAATTTGTGCAGTAGTTGAAAAACTAGTTTTAATTAATAATTCCAACCTAAGTGTATGTAAACTTCCGAATTCAACTGTATGTATATATGTGTATATGTATGAATGTTTATGTATGCATATGTACATGTATGTATATGGATATATATATTTACCCCCAAATATATGGGAGATTGGTAATGATGCAGACAATTACATTGATGGAAGCAACAATCTTTCCGCAATATTAAGCTGATCCACCCCCCCCCCCCCCCAAAAAAAATTACAAAAATAAAAATAGTTACAAAAATCAGAACAAGTCATGACAAAATAGATAATATAACATAATATAATCCTGTTACTATGCATGACTAGAGAGCAGTAGTTTGTTTGCTGTTGAAGCGAATGTTGTTAACCAGAAACATTGGTGTAGAATACTGTGAGTGAAGTGAGTGTTATCATGCCCTTGCAAGGTGTAAAGAAGCCAGAGAAGTTGTGAAAACAGCACTGCTTCTGGCTAACAGAGATTTCCACTTTCTAAAAATGTATTTCCATTCCTCTTTGCAATACCAGCAAACTCTCAAAAACTCGTCTCACTTCTAACTTCCTCCGTTTCCTTCCTCTCCATCTGAAGGACCTTAAATAACTGACCCTAAACCTAAAGTTAAGTGGCTTAACTGATCTGTATCATGAGACAGTGACTGAGTGATTTACTCAACTGTAAATAAAATGCAAACTAATTGCAAACTAATTTCATGAATGTTACTTGATAAAGGCTTGTCTTGTATTCTGTAAGGTCCTTAGCTTTTGACTTTTTAACTGATGGTTTAGATAAATGTCGTAGTTTGTTTCTTCAACATTCTGGAGAAGTGCTTCCTTTTGTGTTTAATTCTGACACCGTAAACTCTGCAAAATGAAACCACATTTTACTTAGTGTGCTAACAATCAGTAAATGCATTTTATTTGAGAGGGGAGGTCTCATTCTTATACTTCGATCATTTAAGAGAAAATAAAATGTTTCGTTTTAAATCTGGACGTCCTGCTAAAGACAGCATTATATGTACTTCAACACCTCTTAAAACTTCATCGGGGTAGGGGGCAGTATTTTCACGTCCGGATGAAAAGCGTGCCCAAAGTAAACTGCCTGCTACTCAGGCCCAGAAGCTAGGATATGCATATTATTAGTAGGATAGCATTTGGATAGAAAACACTCTGAAGTTTCTAAAACCGTTTGAATGATGTCTGTGAGGAGTATAACAGAACTTATTTGGCAGGCGAAACCCTGAGGACAAACCATCCAGGATTGTTTTTTTTGAGGTCTCTCTCTCATTTTCAATGGAAATCTATAATTCTAAGGCACTTGCTTGCAGTTCCTATCGCTTCCACTAGATAAACAGTCTTTAGAAATTGGTTGATGTTTTTCCTTTGAGAAATGAAGACGTAGCCCTGTTCGGAACGAGGGTCGAGTGAAGTGTGCTGTTTGTTAGAGGCGCATGACCTGACTTTGTTTTCCTCTGGTATTGAACACAGTTTATCCCGTCTTAAATTTGATTGATTATTTACGTTAAAAAATACCTAAAGTTGTGTTAGAAAAGTTGTTTGAAATTTTTGGACAAAGATTACAGGTAATTTATGAAATATTTTGTAGTCATGTTGCGCGAGTTGGAACGAGTGTTTTTTCTGGATCAAACGCGCCAAATAAATGGACATTTTGGATATATAACGACGGAATTAATTGAACCAAAGGACCATTTGGGATGTCTATAGCTCTAAATGTTGGAGTGCCAACAGAAAAAGCTTGTCAAAGGTATGAATTATATCTTTATTTCTGAGTTTCGTGTCGCACCTGAAGGGTTGAAATATGATTGTCTGTGTTTGTTTCATGGGGTGTTATCCTCAGATAATAGCATGGTTTGCTTTCGCTGTAAAGCCTTTTTGAAATCTGACACGTTGGCTGGATTAACAACAAGTGTAGCTTTAATTTGGTGTATTGCATGTGTGATTTCATGAAAGTTTAACTTCTTGATCCTACTTGAGACGCAGACGTGTGTGAATCTAGCCAACAAGTCAGATTTTTAAAATGCTTTTCGGCGAAAGCATGAGAAGCTATTATCTGATAGCATGCAACACCCCAAAATGCCTGAAGGCGACGTAAACAAAATAATTAGCATAGCCGGCGCTACACAAAAACGCAGAAATAAAATATAAAACATTCATTACCTTTGATGATATTCTTTGTTGGCACTCCTATATGTCCCATAAACATCACAAATTGGTCTTTTTCCCGATTAAATCCGTCCATGAATGCCCAAAATATCCATTTGTATAGCCTGTCTGCTTCACGAAAAAAGCTCTCTTCCAACACGCAACGTCATTTTTAAAAATGATATAAGTTGCCTATATTCTTTGACAAAACACTTCAACCTACTTTTGTAACCCAACTTTAGGTATTTGTAAACGTTAATAAGCGATCAAATTGATCACTGGGCGATCTGTATTCAATAGCAGCTACTCAAGAAAACAATGTCCATTTTTCAATCTTCCAAAATCGATTGAGGTAGGCTGGATGGAATGACGGATCTATTGGTAATGTCTCAAAGGATTTTTGTCAATGAAAATGACGTTTTTGGCGACATCGTGTGGAATATGTAGGAATTGCATCCGTGTCCATATTAAATTTGGTTTCCTTTAAACAATCCATGAAAGGGGCGCATGGATACTTTTTTCAGCTTTCAGTGACAAGTTTTTCTTGCGCTTTTCGATGAAACACACGCTCTGTTATAGTCACAGCCGTGATTTAACCAGTTTTAGAAACTTCAGAGTGTTTTCTATCCACACATACTAATCATATGCATATACTATATTCCTGGCATGAGTAGCAGGACGCTGAAATGTTGCGCGATTTTTAACAGAATGTTCGAAAAAGGAGGGGGTAGGATGAAGAGGTTAATATTTATAGTAATTTCATTTGAATTTGGCACTCTGCCATTTCACCAGATGTTGGTCAGGTGTGACGGTAGCGTCCCATCTAGCCTAGAGAGCTTAAAATGTGTGTGAGAAAGATAGCACCACAAGGCAGGCTAAATACACGTGTGTGAAGGTGATAGATGCTCTGGGTTTGTTCCTATCATATCTCTGTCTGTTTGGTCAGTTCTATTGAAGAAAGGAACAGACCTGCATGCTTAGTTTGTTCTGTGCAACACATGCTTCTCAGTCAAGTAAAATATGGACTTTGTCAGCTCTATTCATTACATTTCTACCGGCAGCAATCAAAATGTAAGACTCGTTTATGAGTGCTGGTTGCAAAAACGCTATTATCTATTGGTCACTAAGAATTTCTCAAAATATTTTGTTACATTTTACTGGGCATCTAGTACGCAAAGAAATACACTACAAAATGTATTACTTGAAACTTTTATTTTGAAGAATACTTAACAGACCTGATTTAGACACATCCAAAAACACTGGTTATGATTTCATGGGTGGGGTGGCCGACCATGAAGTACTAGTGACAACATCAAATATATATATATATTTTTTAAACTTATGGAACCAGTCGTGAATTTTAGCTCAAAATCCATTTTCATTCCAGTTCCAAAAACATTCCTTTCAACCAATTCTCAATTTGCTTTGTTTGTCACTAATGACAACAGAGAAAGTTATGGGAAAAAAACTATTACTGTACGGTGTATGCTCTAAAGGTAAAATATATTACTGTACAGTGTAAAGTAAAATATTACGGTGCGGTGTACACCGTAAAGATAATATATTACTGTAGAGTGTACACTGTAAAGGTCAAATATATTACTGTATGGTGTACACTGTAAAGGTATAATATATTACTCTATGTACACTGAAGGTAAAAAATGTTCCTGTACGGTGTGAAGGTAAAATATGTTCCTGTACGGTGTAAAGGTCAAATATGTTCCTGTACGGTGTAAAGGTCAAATATGTTCCTGTACGGTGTAAAGGTCAAATATGTTCCTGTACGGTGTAAAGGTAAAATATGTTCCTGTACGGTGTAAAGGTCAAATATGTTCCTGTACGGTGTAAAGGTCAAATATGTTCCTGTACGGTGTGAAGATAAAATATGTTCCTGTACGGTGTAAAGGTAAAATATGTTCCTGTACGGTGTAAAGGTAAAATATGTTCCTGTACGGTGTAAAGGTAAAATATGTTCCTGTACGGTGTAAAGGTCAAATATGTTCCTGTACGGTGTAAAGGTCAAATATGTTCCTGTACGGTGTAAAGGTCAAATATGTTCCTGTACGGTGTAAAGGTCAAATATGTTCCTGTACGGTGTAAAGGTCAAATATGTTCCTGTACGGTGTAAAGGTCAAATATGTTCCTGTACGGTGTAAAGGTCAAATATGTTCCTGTACGGTGTGAAGGTAAAATATGTTCCTGTACGGTGTAAAGGTCAAATATGTTCCTGTACGGTGTGAAGGTAAAATATACAAAGTAACTGAGGTGAATAGTTGAAGATGAACACCGGGTGAAGACTGAAGTCAAATCAGTTTTTTCCTATTTGGAAAGAGATAAAAAGTGTAATAAGTAACTTTCATGGTGAAATTTAAAAATGGCTACTAAAGAGGTCAGAGTCATTGTGAATCGGAGGATGAATCTTTGACGTCTGTGCTCTCTGTTGCTTCGCTAACTTCACTGAGTTCTTTGCTCTCTCCGCCACTGTCCCTCTCTCCCTCTTTCTCCTGGTCACCGGGTGTGGTCGTGGCAGTAAGGGTCTCCTGACCCAGTGCCTTCACTCCTGGCTTCCTCAACTGTGGGACCTATAGACAGAAAAGACTGCAGTGTGTGGGGGTGTCTCTCTTAAGGGTTTGGTGAAAGGTTGACCTTACCCTTACGGCAGAGAGGATCCAATGTATTCAAAACACTATCAAGCCATGCTGCTGGAAAGAAGGATAGGAGTTAAAACTCACCTCATCAGCCATGTGAGCTAGGTCTCTCTTCATGGCATAGGCATCCTCCCCATCTGCATAGTACTTGGGCTCTATTTCACTAATCCTTTGGAGATGAATGAAAATGATTAGAATGTGAGTGGGGAATAGGATCAACACATGATACATGGACATTGATTGCGATTGTAGCACTGCAAACAATCCCTGGTTAAATAAGGGAAAAATAAATAAAATAAACAACCTCTGGATACATTTGAATTCTGCAGCAGAGACCATCATTTGGATGTATCAGTAGGGAATATGACTCCACAGTTCCCGAGACAACCTCACTTTGACTACGAGGCTGACAAGCAACGTCTACCTTTACATAAGCACTTGCTTTAGGAGGGTTCGTTTAAACAAGTTAGGAGGAGCTTCATGTTACTTACTGGAATTTCAGTGTGTTGGAGTACAGGTGCAAGGCTGCTCGGTTACTGCAGTAGGAGAACATGAAATGGATGCAATTCAAGTGCTTTGTGAACCAAAAAACTACAGATACAGATCAACAGGATAAAACCACACAAGTCACATTAAGAATGGTCTGAAAAACAATGTCTCACTGTATTCAAATTATTTTGTCTATACTTCTCTTGACAACAGGAGAGTGATGCGTATTTAGCATTCCATTACAACAACTAATCTGGAAATTCTTATCGAAGAGCAATATACAAATGACTACAAATGGAACCATCTTATTGAAGTCCAACACAGACATCCAGCACACTGCACTACCTTTTCCGGACATGAAGTGAGACATATTTGGCGTTGAAGTTTTCAATCATAGCTCGGCTGGCTTGATCCATCAGCTTCTGAGCCAGACCCAGACGTCTGTGTGAGCGCTTGACAGCCTGAGAGACGGACAGACACAATCCAAACATTTGTTAACAATCCTTCCTGTCACTCAACAACCACTAAACAACCTGACAAGTGCTGCAGATGAGAGGTCCCCTCGTCCTTCTCCAAGCTCCTCCATAGCCTACTGCCTATCCCATGTTGAAGCTACAAAGCACTACAATGAACAGTACAGAACCAAGACTCACCAGGGATGTGATGTGACCATGGGGGACATCATCTGGATCCTCCTCCCTGCATGCCACACAAAGAGTGAGAGCTTGATAGACACTGATAAACAATGGCATGAGATAAGCTCTGTAGTTCAGGTATACTCACATCTTGGCCAAAACATATCCCACTATTTTGCCATTCTCATCCTCAGCGATGTAGGAGAGCTGAAAGACGAACAAAAAGGTGATGTTAGATGCACAGACATCTAGTAACAACTAGCTAGACCTAAATCAAATGTTTCTCATTCCTCTTGATGAGTTAGATGACATTTTTGACTGATTGAATGCAAGAACAATGACTTGACTCAAGAGATATGAATGAGGTGGCGATGGAGATGTGTGATGATGAAGAGGAAGCCATATTAACCTGTGGCCAGGACAGTCCATGGTAGAAGTAGTATTTCATCTGGTAGTTCTCTGGGAGACACAGCAGGTTGCAGTGCTGCATGTTCATAAGGTCCTCCGGCTGAGAAAACAGAACAAGACATGTCAATGGTTTGGACACTGATTGAAACAATGGCACTACTACACGTGAGAAAAGGTACAACTAGAAGAGATGTCATGTCTGGACACGGATTCAATCCAAAAGTCACTAAATTTACTAGCTAGCTAACGAGCGGGGAATAGGATCAACACATTATACATGGACATTGATTGCGATTGTAGCACTGCAAACAATCCCTGGTTAAATAAGGTAAAAATAAATAAAATAAACAACCTCTGGATACATTTGAATTCTGCAGCAGAGACCATCATTTGGATGTATCAGTAGGGAATATGACTCCACAGTTCCCGTTCTGTTTTCTCAACCCCGCCCTGTGCAACTGGGTACTGGACTTCCTAACGGGCCGCCCCTGTGAGGTGAGGGTAGGTAACAACATCTCCACCACGCTGATCCTCAACACTGGGGCCCCACAAGGGTGCGTTCTGAGCCCTCTCCTGTACTCCCTGTTCACCCACGACTGCGTGGCCATGCACGCCTCCAAATCAATCATCAAGTTTGCGGACAACACTACAGTGGTAGGCTTGATTACCAACAACGACGAGACGGCCTGCAGGGAGGAGGTGAGGGCCCTCGGAGTGTGGTGTCAGGAAAATAACCTCACACTCAACATCAACAAAACAAAGGAGATGATTGTTCAGGAAACAGCAGAGGGAGCACCCCCCTATCCACATCGACGGGACAGTAGTGGAGAGGATAGTAAGTTAAGTTCCTCGGCGTACACATCACGGACAACCTGAATTGGCCCATCCACACAGACAGCGTCGTGAAGAAGGCGCAGCAGCGCCTCTTCAACCTCAGGAGGCTGAAGAAATTTGGCTTGTCACCAAAAGCACTCACAAACTTCTACAGATGCACAATTGAGAGCATCCTGACGGGCTGTATCACCGCCTGGTATGGCAACTGCTTCGCCCACAACCGTAAGTCTCTCCAAAGGGTAGGGAGGTCTGCACAACGCATCACCGGGGGCAAACCACCTGCCCTCCAGGACACCTCCACCACCCAATGTCACAGGAAGGACATAAAGATCATCAAGGACAACAACCACCAGAGCCACTGCCTGTTCACCCTGCTATCATCCAGAAGGCGAGGTCAGTACAGGTGCATCAAAGCAGGGACCGAGAGACTGAAAAACAGCTTCTATCTCAAGGCCATCAGACTGTTAAACAGCCACCACTAACATTGAGTGGCTGCTGCCAACACACTGACTCAACTCCAGCCACTTTAATAATGGAAATTGATGTAAAAATATATCACTAGCCATTTAAACAATGCTACTTAATATAATGTTTACATACCCTACATTACTCGTCTCATATGTATATACTGTACTCGATACCATCTTGCCTATGCCGTTCTGTACCATCACTCATTCATATATCTTTATGTACATATTATTTTTCCCTTTACACTTGTGTGTATAAGGTAGTAGTTTTGGAATTGTTAGTTTAGATTACTCGTTGGTTATTGCTGCATTGTCGGAACTAGAAGTACAAGCATTTCGCTACACTCGCATTAACATCTGCTAAGCATGTGTATGTGACAAATACATTTGATTTGATTTGAACGGAACTACACTTGAAGTTGAACTAGCTACTCTTGTTCACTGTGTATCCTGCTAGCTACCATAGTATCAATCCATTTACGTATTAGCTAAATAAGCTAGCAGCAGTTTGACTTGACAAGCAAACGTGGAGCTATCACAGAGCCTTGCATTGTTATTATTAGGGATGGGTGGCTAGGTAGCTGGGTAACGTTTGTTAGCATGCTAACACAGTGTTGCATGGTCGACTCGGCGGTTCACTTACCCTCGCGTTGCGAATATTCATGTTTTCTTCGACCGTCACAATTTCAGATGATGAAATTTATAAATTATGGAACCAAAGTGTTTTATGAACTCCTAACGTTGTCTATATATTATGTTTCAGATATGTTAGCTAGCTAAATTGAAGGGGAAGCATGCGATAAACCGGAAGGGGTTCAGAGGTGAGTCCCGCATCTAGTTGCATGGGATTGGACTGGCTACGGCAGAAATAATGAAATAGAACCTCCAACACCCAATGTGGACAGGAAAGCATTTTGACGGACATATCAGAGAAGGCACACTTGATTAGTTTGCTCGGTGCGCCGGGACAACTGTGTTACCTGGCACACGCAGGATGAGCTACCATAAATCAATCAAATTGTTTTAATGGTAATTTAAGTCAACATGATTAGGCAACTTCTCAGTTCAATTCAAGTTCATTCCGTTTGGTCTATAAAGAGTAGAGTTGGCAAAAAAAAAATGAAACAGGCTTTTGAAATGTAAGATATTTCATACAGAGCAGTTCAAAGAGTCAAAGAAATCCAATATTTTGGCATGACAGGATCTTATGCTAATTACCTGCAACGTGAGTAGTAGCAGCCAATCAGAGAGTAGCATGCAAATATTAACGACAGGTGGGAGAGGGATATAAGGAAACCAAAATATTTTTAGAGATGAAGCCTATCTGTCACTGACAAGCGCGTTAACCTAAAGACCTGGACTTTACAGATACAAAAAAGTTTCTCATTAATCTTATCAGACCTTTATGGTATTTAAACAACACTTTAAGATCTTGTTTTCAGAGTGGAGCTTGTATCTGGAGAGTGTATAATTTTAATATGCGGTAATATTGAATTATTTGAATCATTTCTAAAATAAATTGTTCTTCGGTTGCCTACATTCTTCTGTGATAGTGAGATAGAGAACTACAATCCTGTCTATCTATACTATAGACGTCGTTTGTAGAGATACATATAGTATGGATGTAGATCTAGTACAGTTGGAGTCCAGTCTATGGGTTGGTAAGAAACGTTACCGGGCAGCCCTTACCGAATGGCACCTCAACTGGACTGAGCTCGATAAGAAGAACCGTGACAAGACCGGTGAGTCCTTTGTATAATTTTATCCATCACTTTCGCCGTGCATGGCATCTCATTCTAATTGTAGACATTTCATTATATACATTACTTTTAAATACACTTTGATGTAGGCTCATATAGGATTTAGATAGGATTTTATCTTAGGTTGCCTAGTAATAACTGCATAACAATCTCATTCACTCTTAAAATAGAGTAAATAAAAAGAAGACTTGACTAGCCTCATATGGTAATCCTTCAATCACACTGGCATCACACAGCATGCATGTTGTTTTGAGTAGAGTGAATGTGTGCTATGTATCACTAATAGAAAGTCACCAAACCTGTCTTGGAGACGGCATGTAAGTGGAAAATGATGTAAATAGGCTACATGCTAGTGGTAAAATGAAATGAATTCTATCCATTCTGTAAAATTAGTAGGCTAGTAATTAGTGTGTGTTTCAGAGAAATTGGTATAAAAAAAACAAAATATTATAGGTACTCTGTATTTCACTCATGAAGAATGTCCCTTTTCCTGTAAAGGTGAACAACAAGTTATACAGCACTAACATGAAACACTAGAAAACACACACACACACACACACACACACACACACACACACACACACACACACACACACACACACTATCCAATGTGTCCTTTAATTAATAGCCACATGAGCTCAATATAAGCAAAATATTTACCAGTTTGTGTGTGTGCGTGTAGCCTCGTTAACACCTTGCTATAACATGTGAGTTTGGTGAGCTGATCAATATGACCCAATCACTATCTGACTAAGGTTTGTAGCATCTACACATTGTATTAAAATGTGTCTCTTACATGTCCACTGTGTCCGCATTGTGACCATATTAGATGGTTCCTCCCTGTATGCAATCTGTTGATTGATATCCAGACAAAATGTGTGCCTAACTACTTCTGGAGGTGGTAAGGAAGATCAGATCACAATGTGTCTTTTAATCATCTACGTCTGTCTAAAAATGTGAGCACAATCAGAATGTGGACAAGATCAGGACAACGGACGCATGTTATCACCAGGTATAAGCAGGGCTTATGTAATACAAGTTTCAATGTCATACTGTGCCTGTGGGATCCTAGTTTCAGTACCAGTGTCGGAGATTGTTGCTGTGGAGGAGGGGCATGTGGAGGTTCTGCCCCAGAGGTCAGTTTCTGAAGACACAGACAGAGACTTCACAGGTGAGTTATGTTACTGCCCCAAGGTCAGGCACACAGTCTCTGGTAACAGACACAGCAAGATATTTAGTTCTGGGAGCCGAGATTAGACACAACACAAAATCAAACAAAAGCAATTTCCTGGTGTCCCTCCCTCCCTCCTTCTCTCCCCCTCCCTCCCTCCCTCCCCCTCCCTCCCTCCCTGTTTTGCAGTGTTCTATGTGAAGCGTAGCAGCAACGGTAGTTCCTATGGGTTGCTATGGCGCCTGGGCAGGACCCAGTTCAGCTGTTCCAGCAGGGACCTCAGAGACCAATGGATGACCCAGCTGAGGATTGCCCTCAAAACACACAGTAAGGATAACTTCACTTGTCCTGAGATAAGATTTATGATAAGATTAAATGTATTTATCCTGTTAGGGTCAAAAGGCAATGCAAAAACACATCCTCCAGTATTGTTTTTAGAATATTTTTTTTAAATCACAAAAGTAGTGCAATTCTAACCCCCCCCCCCCCCCATCTGCCTGTTTTCCATGGATCCACTCTGTCTCCACTCTTCTTTTGATATGCTCTTTTGATCGGTCCATCTTCCTCTCCTCTCTCAGGCCCCTCTCGTCCTCACAGGTTGTTGGTGTTCATCAACCCGTTCGGAGGAAAGAAACAAGGGAGGGAGATCTATCACTCTCTAGTGGCCCCACTATTTGAGCTGGCAGGGGTCAGCTCTCATGTTGTAGGTGAGACCCGTGTGAAACAATAGTGATGCAGAAAATCCTGTGACTTATTGACAAACCGATAGAACTGGTAGTTAAGTTTGTTTCGGGGTTTGTCAGTAGCAGGCTAATTATCATTGTGTGGTGATTATGCTCATAAATACATGGTCTATTGCTATATAATAACATGGTCTATTGCTGTATTATAACATGGTATATTGCTGTATTATAACATGGTATATTGCTGTATTATAACATGGTATATTGCTGTATTATAACATGGTATATTGCTGTATTTCTAATAGTAAAACAAATTCTGCTTTGTTTTTGTCATTCAGTGACAGAGCGGGCCAACCAGGCGAGAGACCACATACTGAAGAAAGACCTGACTGGTTTCGATGGGTATGTCAGACATTTCAATGTTGTCATGTTAACAGCAACACTATGGCAGCCAATCACGAAATGCTATCCTATTCACCCCTTTTGATGAGGGCTCTGGTCAAAAGTAGTAAGGCCCTTAGGACTCTGTTCAAAAGAAGTGCACTATATAGGGAGTATTGAGTAGTGCATTACATTTCAGGTTTAGCCTGGGATTGGGTTTCACCACATCACTGTTTGTTTATGTTTGTCCCTACCTCAGTGTGGTATGTGTGGGCGGGGATGGAATGTTCAGTGAGCTGCTGCACGGTGTGATTGGCCGAACACAGCAGGAGGCGGGGTTATCGGAGCATGACCCCTCCCTACAGTCATGTGACCTTCACATTGGCATCATTCCTGCAGGTGAGAGACATCATTGATAAAGAATTAAATGCATTTGGTTGATCTCAGAAGTCCTTCCGCAAAGAAAGTGAACGTTCCCTGATGTGCTCTTCGCGCCCTTCTGAAATTTTGACGAGGGAGGAGACAAGGAATCGAGAAAACACTTAAAGATTCACCCTGACTATATAGTTGCATCTGATATGAGACTGATATGAGTCTGTGTGTTCTCTCCTCAGGCTCCACAGACTGCGTGTGTTTTGCCACTGTGGGAGTCAATGACCCAGTGACCTCTGCACTGCACATTATCATTGGTGAGACATAAATATAAATTAAAAACACATTTAATAACAAATAACACATTTTAGATTACATTATACTTGACTTTGTTATCTTGTGTAGCTTAAACTCATATTTAGCCAATATCTTTAGCCACTGAGGAAGCAGGTAGCCTAGTGTTTAATCATTGAGCCAGTATACCACCCACCACTGCGACCTGTATGTTCAAGTTGGCTGGCCCTTGCTATATATTCGTCGCCAGACCCATTGGCTACAGGTCATCTATAAGTCTATGCTAGGTAAAGCTCTGCCTTATCTCAGCTCACTGGTCACGATAACACCCACCCGTAGCATGCGCTCCAGCAGGTATATTTCATTGGTCATCCCCAAAGCCAACACCTCCTTTGGTCGCCTTTCCTTCCAGTTCTCTGCTGCCAGTGACTGGAACGAATTGAAAAAAAAAAAATGGCCGAAGCTGGAGACTTACATTTCCCTCACTAACTTTAAACATCAGCTATCTGAGCAGCTAACCGATCGCTGCAGCTGTACATAGTCCATCTGTAAATAGCCCACCCAATCTACCTACCTCATCCCCATATTGTTTTTATTTACTTTGCTGCTCTTTTGCACACCAGTATCACTACTTACACACCATCATCTGATCATCTATCACTCCAGTGTTAATCTGCTAAATTGTAATTACTTTGCTACTATGGCCTATTTATTGCCTTACCACCTCATGCCATTTGCACAGACTGTATATATACTTTCTTTTTTTTCTATTGTGTTATTGACTGTACACTTATTTATTCCATATGTAACTCTGTGTTGTTGTTTCTGTCGCACTACTTTGCTTTATCTTGGCCAGGTCACAGTTGTAAATGAGAACTTGTTCTCAACTAGCTTACCTGGTTAAATAAAGGTGAAATAAAACATTTTAAGTAACCGGGAGGTTGCAGGTTCGAGTCCCTGAGCAGACTAGTTGAAAAATCTATCGATGTGCCCATAAGCAAGGTACTTAACCTTAATTGCTCCTGTTAGTCGCACTGCATAAGATGTGAAAAGCATCAATTTAGAGGAGCCACAAGCAGCAACTTTAGTCATAAGCAGCATCATTATTTAACAAGAGCAGCAGAATTGTGACGTTAATGTCAATATTCAAAATCATGATCTAAATCATGATCTACCTTGTCCTCCACATTCCGACAACCCATTGCAGGAGACTCTCAGCCTCTGGACGTGTGTTCCGTCCACCACCGCTCGTCTCTGGTGCGTTACTCTGTGTCTCTGGTAGGATACGGGTTCTATGGAGACGTGCTGGCTGAAAGTGAGAGACACCGCTGGATGGGGCCTCTCCGATATGACTATTCAGGTATGGAACGAAAAATTCAAGCAATCATAGACGAGGAGGTGTGCATTATTGTGATTATTGGCATAATGTGATGCAGTCACTATGTATGAGGCGATGCTGAGTACCATCAGCTTCACATGGTCTAATATTGCAGACATACAGTACCAGTCAAATGTTTGGACACAGCTACTCATTCAAGGGTTTTTCTTATTAATTGTTTTATTACTACATTTACTACATTGTAGAATAATAGTGGAGACATCAAAACTATGAAATAACACATATGAAATCATGTAGTAACCAAAAATGTGTTAAACAAATAAAAATATATTTTAGATTTGAGATTCTTCAAAGTAGCCATGTACATATGTACATTCATTTATATAAAGTGACTATGCATATACAATAAACAGAGAGTAGCAGCAGCGTTAAAGAGGGGCTGGGGGGGCACACAAAGCAAATAGTCAGGGTAGCCATTTGATTACCTGTTCAGGAGTCTTATGGCTTGAGGGTAAAAACTGTTGAGAAGCCTTTTTGTCCTAGACTTGGCACTCCGGTACCGCTTGCCATGTGGTAGTAGAGAGAACAGTTTATGACTGGGTTGGCTGGGGACAATTTTTAGGGCCTTCCTCTAACACCGCCTGGTGTAGAGGTCCTGGATGGCAGGCAGCTTAGCCCCAGTGATGTAATGGGCCGTACGCACTACCCTTTGTAGTGCCTTGCGGTCGGAGGCCGAGCAATTGCCGTACCAGGCAGTGATGCTCTCGATGTTGCAGCTGTAGAACCTTTTGAGGATCTCCAGACCCATGCCAAATCTTTTTAGTTTCCTGAGGGGGAATAGGTTTTGTCGTGCCCTCTTCACGACTGTCTTGGTGTATTTGGACCATTCTAGTTTGTTGGTGATGTGGATACCAAGGAACTTGAAGCTTTCAACCTGCTCCATACAGCCCCGTCGATGAGAATGGGGGCGTGTCCTCCTTTTCCTGCAGTCCACAATCATCTTCTTAGTCTTGGTTACGTTGAGGGATAGGTTGTTATTCTGGCACCACCCGGCCAGGTCTCTGACCTCCTCCCTATAGGCTGTCTCGTCGTTGTCAGTGATCAGGCCTACCACTGTTGTGTCGTCTGCAAACGTAATGATGGTGTTGGAGTTGTGCCTGGCCATGCAGTCGTGGGTGAACAGGGAGAACAGGAGGGGACTGAGCATGCACCCCTGGGGGTCTCCAGTGTTGAAGCTGGTTGAGAGAATGCCAAGAGTGTGCAAAGCTGTCATCAAGGCATATGTTGGCTACTTTGAAGAATCTAAAATCTAAAATCTATTTTGATTTGTTTAACTTTTTTGGTTACTACATGATTCTGTGTTATTTTATAGTTTTGATGTCTTCATTATTATTCTACAATGTAGAAAATCCTCGTCTTTACTTGTTACAGAGAGGAACTAATACATACTTACTAGCACATGCTCCTCTAAAAATAGTACAAATAAAGAAAACCCTTGAATGAGTAGGTGTGTCCAAACTTTTGACTGGTACTGTATACACATTGGGTCAAAAAAGTATTTAGTCAGCCACCAATTGTGCAAGTTTTCCCACTTAAAAAGATGAGAGAGGCCTGTAATTTTCATCACAGGTCACTTCAACTATGACAGGCAAAATTAGAAAAAAAAATCCAGAAAATCACATTGTAGGATTTTTAATGAAATTATTTGCAAATTATGGTGGAAAATTAGTATTTGGTCACCTACAAACAAGCAATATTTCTGGCTCTAACAGACCTGTAATTTCTTCTTTAAGAGGCTCCTCTGTCCTCCACTTGTTACCTGTTTTAATGGCACCTGTTTGAACTTGTTATCAGTATAAAAGACACCTGTCCACAACCTCAAACAGTCACACTCCAAACTCCACTATGGCCAAGACCAAAGAGCTGTCAAAGGACACCAGAAACAAAATTGTAGACCTGCACCAGGCTGGGAAGACTGAATCTGCAATAGATAAGCAGCTTGGTTTGAAGAAATCAATGGAAGACATACAAGACCACTGATAATCTCCCTCGATCTGGGGCTCCACGCAAGATCTCACCCCGTGGGGTCAAAATGATCACAAGAACAGTGAGCAAAAATCCCAGAACCACACGGGGGGACCTAGTGAATGACCTGCAGAGAGCTGGCACCAAAGTAACAAAGCCTACCATCAGTAACACACTACGCCGCCAGGGACTCAAATCCTGCAGTGCCAGCCGTGTCCCCCTGCTTAAGCCAGTACATGTCCAGGCCCGTCTGAAGTTTGCTAGAGAGCATTTGGATGATCCAGAAGAAGATTGGGAGAATGTCATATGGTCAGATGAAACCAAAATATAACTTTTTGGTAAAAACTCAACTCGTCGTGTTTGGAGGACAAAGAATGCTGAGTTGCATCCAAAGAACACCATACCTACTGTGAAGCATGGGGGTGGAAACATCATGCTTTGGGGCTGTTTTTCTGCAAAGGGACCAGGACGACTGACCCGTGTAAAGGAAAAATTGAATGGGGCCATGTATCGTGAGATTTTGAGTGAAAACCTCCTTCCATCAGCAAGGGCATTGAAGATGAAACGTGGCTTGGTCTTTCAGCATGACAATGATCCCAAACACACAGCCCGGGCAACAAAGGAGTGGCTTCGTAAGAAGCATTTCAAGGTCCTGGAGTGGCCTAGCCAGTCTCCAGATCTCAACCCCATAGAAAATCTTTGGAGGGAGTTGAAAGTCCGTGTTGCCCAGCAACAGCGCCAAAACATCACTGCTCTAGAGGAGATCTGCATGGAGGAATTACAGAAAACTTACAGAAAACGTTTGACCTCAGTCATTGACAACAAAGGGTATATAACAAAGCATTGAGATAAACTTTTGTTATTGACCAAATACTCATTTTCCACCATAATTTGCAAATAAATTCATTAAAAATCCTACAATGTGATTTTCTGGATTTTTTTCCCCTCATTTTGTCTGTCATAGTTGAAATGTACCTATGATGAAAATTACAGGCCTCTCTCATCTTTTTAAGTGGGAGAACTTGCACAATTGGTGGCTGACTAAATACTTTTTTGCCCCACTGTAGCTACATATATATCTAGAGATCTGTGAAAAAGTATTTGCCCCCTCTCAGTCATCCAGGTCCTGACTGAGGCTGAAAAGCATCACCATCACACTACCACCACTACCATGCTTTACTGTTGGGATAAGGGTCTTACTGTGGAATGCAGTGTTTGGTTTTCGCCAGGCATAATGGGATCCATGTAGTCCAAAAAGTTATACTTTTGACTCATCTGTCCATAGAACATTCTTCCAGGAGTCTTGATGATCATCCAGGTGCTTTTTGGCAAACTTGAGTCAACTTGCTGGACGAAATGGGTCTCATTATGTCTGGCAAAAACCAAACACTGCATTCCACAGTAAGAACCTCACACCAATGGTCAGCATGGTGGTATGATGGTGTGGGGAGGCTTTGCTGCCTCAGAACCTGGATGACTTGGACCTGGGTGACACACCGTTGTGTCATTCACTACATATCACAAGCTGTAAAAGGAAAATCATGTCTATAATGACAACATGCATAATGACAGAACATTCATATATAGTGTTGCATACCAGTTAGAGTGAGAGGTAGTGAGGATAGAGTTTCTCTGTGTTTACAGTATGAATCAGAGCCATACAGATGTAGGATCTTAATTTGTACACCGCAGGATAACTTTAAACTTGTAGCTTCTGAAGTTTGTAATTTCCACTGACATTTCATGATTTTATTTTCCCTTCTAAAAAAATGTATCAACCCCTAGAAAAATGTAAATGAATTATAATCCACATAATAATTAACATTTCCTGTTGCTGCAGGATTATTTTCCTGGTAAAGCAAATTGGCTCAAAGTATGATCATACATCTGTAGGATGGTTGCTAACCCTCTCCCGCCCTCTCTTCCCCCAGGTGCTATGGTGTACCTGAGTAACAGGAGCTATGCAGGCCTAGTTCAGTACCTACCAGCAGACCCCCAACTCTCCAACCCCAGGGACAACACACGCTGCCTCTCTGGGTAGCAACTAACTATATATATTTCTCAGAGAATAAAAACGCTCACTCACTGCCTGGTACACTGATCCAAAACAAGGCTTACCCAGGGAAGAAAAGAAGGATGGTCCTCCTCTTTCCTTGTTACAGATAGGAACTAATACATACGTACTAGCACATGCTCCTCTAAATGTTGTGATTGACAGAGTGTCTTCTTAACCACATAATGATAAGCTCAGCATTAACAACTCACTGAAGCTAACAGAGGGACTTCTGATACCATTACCTGTCTCAAATGTAAGGACCTGATAGGAACAGTTGCCCTAGATATCATCACCTCAACTGTTCCATTGGGAGAAAGTGTTCTGGCTACTTTACGTCATCAGAAGGCTATAGTGACATGACCTCAATTTCTCCTGGGGAAGAACCTCAGCCTCAGTCACTTCCTCCTGCAACAGAGACCCAGGTGTCGGGTGTAGTCCTGTATCTTAAGGAGGGCGGATTCCATGCCAACCTAGGGCAACCTGATCTGGACGAAAGGAGAGACAGCACCTCCTGGTCTGTGAAAGCAGACTGTAGCCTACCTGGGTGAAAGACTGTACCCAATCTATTTAGTCTGACATGACTAAGAACTGCCCCCCGGTCTGTAAGGGAGGGTAGGAACTGGGAGATGCTACATATAAAAGGACACCGGTATCTTTGAAAGACTGTACCTGTCTTTAGTCTGTGATCGATAGCCAGCCCAAGGGTCTGTGAGGGAGAGTAAGATGACGATACACATATGAATGGAATGCATGGCTATCAGGAACAGGTGCTGTTGTTACACCACTGGAATTTATCAGTATGCTATACCTATGTCACTTGTAAAAAAAAAAGAGCAATCATTGGTAATGTGTGTGTGTGTGTGTGTGGTGTTCCAGGTGCAGTGTGTGTTCTAAGAGCACAGAGAGACTGTTCCCCCACTCTCCAGATGCTAGTTCCAACTACATCTCCCACTTCAGTCAGTTCAGCAGCGACTCAGAGGGTAAGTCTATAAAAACATGCAGTCTATGCAAAAGTCTATACACATCCTATGTAACGCAATTCCATGAACCGCGCTTAGGTGAAGAGTAACTTTGCCTGAGACTGGAAGACTTATGTTTGCTCCTAGAGTTAATGACTGGGCTTTAGCTCAGTGGGCTAACTATTGTGGCATACAGGAGAACAGGGTTCAAACCCTGGTCGGTCACAGAACTTCCTCTGCTCTCTCTGCCTCGTGCTGCAGGTGATTGGGTGAGTGTGGAGGGCCGGTTCAAGGCTGTGTCCCTCACCTGTATGTCCAGCTCCTGTCCTCGCAGTCCCCTGGGCCTGTCCCCCTCTGCACATCTGGCCGATGGGACAGGTGACCTCATCATTGTACGGGACACACACCCCCTAGGGTTCCTCACCTTCCTACACAGACACACCAGCACACAGGACCAGGTAACCCTAACCCAGTGCCAGGTAACCCTAACCCAGTGCCAGGTAACCCTAACCCAGTGCCAGGTAACCCTAACCCAGTGCCAGGTAACCCTAACCCAGTGCCAGGTAACTCTAACCCGGTGCCAGGTAACTAACCCGGTGCCAGGTAACTAACCCAGTGCCAGGTAACTAACCCAGTGCCAGGTAACTAACCCGGTGCCAGGTAACTAACCCGGTGCCAGGTAACTAACCCAGTGCCAGGTAACTAACCCGGTGCCAGGTAACTAACCCGGTGCCAGGTAACTCTAACCCAGTGCCAGGTAACTAACCCAGTGCCAGGTAACTCTAACCTGGTGCCAGGTCATTTTAATTCTAACCAACCTGAACCTAGGACTATGTAGGTACAACCTCCACAAGTACTGTAGCCTGGATAAAAGGCCAAATTCTGAAGCCATATTGCTTGTTAGATCGCTATCGTACCATGTGGACTGGCATGCCACATAACAGTATGGAAATATCTGTGGTCTGAGAAAGACAGGAACACTTGCTGAGGGAGTAACATCTAGCTGCAGCACTAAAAGGCCTAAAAGAAACATATTGTGATGAAAGGAAAAAGTTGCTACTGTATTTGATTGATAGTTTTTCGATAGTCACTTAATGCATCTTCCCTTCTAAGTTTGACCTGCCCTTCGTGGATGTCCACCGCGTGAAGGCAGTACGTTTCTCTCTCCCACCTGGAGAAAAGGAGGATGAGGATGAAGAGAGGGAGACAGTAAATGGTGGCAGGATGGCGGAAGAGGGAGAGAGAACAAGCCGGAGCGGTTCCCAACATCACCTGGTAGAAAGAGGAGAGGAGCAAGGGACGGCGAATGACAGGAGGAAGAAAGACTTGTGTGGCCTGTGCTGCAGTAAGCCTCCTTCAGTGTCTGTGTGGAACTGTGACGGAGAAATACTTCCTCACACTGAGATCCTCTGCAGGTAAGAGACATCTTATCACATGATGGAAATCAATACTTACCTGACAGAGTTTCAGTGTACATTTAGTGCTCTGCTTCAGGCCCAACCTGAAGCCTCTAATAATCTTTTCATACTATTGAGCTGAGCCAAGCTGTGCTGCTCTAGCCTGGTTATGCATTCACCATCATTGCTGAAATCGTGCTGGAAAGGAGAAATAAGGAGAAATAAAATATTTGAGCCAGCACAGGAGTTAGATGTATGACGTGTCAATGCTGCATTTTCCTACCCTGTCCTCATCTGCCTTGTTGTCCTGTCCCTCCCTCCATTCTTCCCTCCCTCCCAGGGTTCATGGTCAGCTGGTGCGTTTGTATGCCCGGGGCATGGAGGACGGATCAGCCACGCCCACCAGGAAGTGAACTGTGTTAGGGTCCATCACACTACTGACTGAGGGAGGCCGTGGTAGGGTCCGTTCACACTACTGACTGAGGGAGGCCGTGGTAGAGTCCGTTCACACTACTGACTGAGGGAGGCCGTGGTAGGGTCCATCACACTACTGACTGAGGGAGGCCGTGGTAGGGTCCGTTCACACTACTGACTGAGGGAGGCGGAGGTAGGGTCCGTTCACACTACTGACTGAGGGAGGCCGTGGTAGGGTCCGTTCACACTACTGACTGAGGGAGGCCGTGGTAGGGTCCATCACACTACTGACTGAAGGAGGCCGTGGTAGGGTCCGTTCACACTACTGACTGAGGGAGGCGGAGGTAGGGTCCGTTCACACTACTGACTGAGGGAGGTAGGGTCCGTTCACACTACTGACTGAGGGAGGCGGTGGTAGGGTCCGTTCACACTACTGACTGAGGGAGGCGGAGGTAGGGTCCGTTCACACTACTGACTGAGGGAGGCGGTGGTAGGGTCCATCACACTACTGACTGAGGGAGGCCGTGGTAGGGTCCGTTCACACTACTGACTGAGGGAGGCCATGGTAGGGTCCGTTCACACTACTGACTGAGGGAGGCCGTGGTAGGGTCCATCACACTACTGACTGAGGGAGGCCGTGGTAGGGTCCGTTCACACTACTGACTGAGGGAGGCCGTGGTAGGGTCCGTTCACACTACTGACTGAGGGAGGCCGTGGTAGGGTCCGTTCACACTACTGACTGAGGGAGGCGGAGGTAGGGTCCGTTCACACTACTGACTTAGGGAGGCGGTGGTAGGGTCCGTTCACACTACTGACTGAGGGAGGTGGTGGTAGGGTCCGTTCACACTACTGACCGAGGGAGGCGGAGGTAGGGTCCGTTCACACTACTGACCGAGGGAGGCGGAGGTAGGGTCCGTTCACACTACTTTCAGAGAAAAATAATGCCAGAAAAGAAAACATGATTCTAATCAATAATTCTGCCAGCTAGGACCAATGAAATGGCTCTCTCTCTGGTGTAGTTTTTTTTATAGAGTGAACGGAGCCTTACTGTGATACTGAGATGTATCACAACTGAAGAAGGCTGTATTACTGTACGAACCTCATGTAGGCTCAATGACAAAATTTTTCTGACCTGTGACTATCAACAGAATAACCAACAGAGCCTTACATTTTACATACCTGATGAAATGGCTACTGTAACTAACAGTAGGGTTAGCATACAAGTTAGTGGGACAACGGTCATGAATGACTTTGGAAGTAGGTGTGACTGAACGTAACACACTACCCAAAAGAGCCTTCCATTTCACTTCATCTGCTTTCTCTCTTAACCAAATCATTCCTGACTATTTTGACAAGTCTTTAGATGGAGGTTTGAGGTAATTCAAGGAATGTACACTGAGTGTTCAATACATTAAGAACACCTGCACTTTTCATGACAGGTGAATCCAGGTGAAAGTTATGATCCCCTTATTGATGTCACTTGTTAAATCCACTTAAAATCAGTGTAGATGAAGGGGAGGAGTCCGGTTAAAGAAGGATTTTTAAGCCTTGAGACAAATGAGACATGGATTGTCTGTGTGCCATTCAGAGGGTGAATGGGCAAGACAAAATATGTAAGTGCCTTTGAACGGGGTATGGTGGTAGGCCCTAGGCGCACCGGTTTGTGTCAAGAACGGCAATGCTGCTGGGTTTTTCACGCAGTTTCCCGAGTGTATAAAGAATGGTCCACCACCCAAAGGACATCCAGCCAACTTGACACAACTGTGGGAAGCATTGGAGTCAACATGGGCCAGCATCCCTGTGGAACGCTTTAGCCACCTTGTAGAGTCCATGCCCCGACCAATTGAGGCTGTTCTGAGGGAAAGGGGGGGGGGGGGGGGGTGCGCAACTCAATATTAGGAAGGTGTTCTTAATGTGTTTTTTTTTACACCCAATATATCATTTTCTACAAACAATGATACAGCTTGATATGACTTGATGTCAGTAGCTTATGGTATTTTCACCTGTAAATGTGTATGTTTATTTCAGCTACTGATTTGCATTTGTGAAAATGTTGCACATAATAAACAGACACCTTATTATTGCAGAATTTTGAGCTTATACATCATTTATTATTTATGACAGAACTGACGTTTCCTCACAGAGAGCAAGAGACACACTTTTATCTCGTGAGTATAGAAGAGTAGGACAAACCTGTTGTTCTTGAACATTGAGACCATTCTCAAACTCTTCTCAAAACCACAGTGACAGAGTTGATCCAAGCATACAGTGCAATTTTATGAATCAGCTATTGTCATTGGGGACATTTGTTTTGCGTCACCCGTTGTACATTTTAGACGATTCCATTTGTCCTGGCATTTTCACCCACCCGGGGAACCAGGCGATGTAAAATGAGCACACCCAATGTATACAGAGACACATTTTTGATATTTCATTCATTCTGCTTCCTCCCAGCAGTAACAGTCTGTGGGCTATGGAGTGACAGCATGCTCAGAACTGGGACATATACCTGGAGGGAGAGAAACAGGAAACATCAGTCAACAGCCAGTCTAGCGGAGCAACTTAAATTAGGCCCAGATCAGACCAGACCAGGACTGAGTGATACACAGGAATGTGCTGATGTAGATGGAAATATAATTAGTCAGGTTGAGAAAGTTGATAATATTTTGGAGGTTTTTAGTTGATTATCCCAGTAGGATTTTTCTTTTGTAAGTCAGTGATTTTCACAAGCTTAGATTTAAGAAGATAGTAAAGAGCTTCTTACCTTACCTCCTGCCTTCAGGGTGCTCAATGCCTTATAGACGACAGTCTCACAGGAAGTGACATCGTCAATCAATCAATCAAACAGTGAAGTCAATAAATTAACATGATTTATTTTGTCACAATCAATCTGGATCGTGATGCTGTAATCAAACAGTGCATTAATCAAGTTGTTGTTCATAATACTGATTTGTCGCCTGGTGGTTCAGAACGGTTTGTGTTTTAACCAACTCCACTGTGGTCGTTGTCATGCCAAACACATGCCCAAATGACAAGTTGGCTACGGCACATACAGTACAGTATGATACCATGCCAACTCAAATAGGAGACGAGGGAATATCAGGATTGTGAGAAATGCAGAATATAACGTTTTCTTTCATGCAGTGTGACTTAAATAAGCATCTCGAAAGAGTCGAGAGTAGCAAACACAAGGGAACTTTCACACAGTGTAATTGGTGTGTGTTTCTTGTGTCATGCAGTGTGGGGATTGACCCACTTGTATGTTCCCTCGTAGCGGAATCCCACCCTCCTCACGAGCTCATCCGCTTCATTTGGTCCACGACTGAGGAACAGGGACAGATAGAGGGTGGAGGAGGGACAGGGACAGATAGAGGGCGGAGGAGGAACAGGGACATATAGAGGGTGGAGGAGGAGCAACAGGGACAAAGAGGGTGGAGGAGCAACAGGGACAGAGAGGGTGGAGGAGGAGCAACAAGGACAGATAGAGGGTGGAGGAGGAGCAACAGGGACAGATAGAGGGTGGAGGAGGAGCAACAGGGACAGAGAGGGGGGAGGAGCAACAAGGACAGATAGAGGGTGGAGGAGGAGCAACAAGGACAGATAGAGGGTGGAGGAGGAGCAACAGGGACAGATAGAGGGTGAAGGAGGAGGAACAGGGACAGATAGGGGGTGGAGGAGGGTTAGGTGGACATGCGATGTGATGAAAGTAAGGTAGGATTAGTAGTATTACTTACCTTCCATAGGTGTAAGGGATAGGAGGTGTTTTCTCTCCCTCTATGTGATGGAGGAGGGGAGTGAAGATCCTCCAGGCTTCTCGCAGCTCATCACTGGGAGAGGAAAAGGACCAGGAAACAGGAGCAATGTTATGATTTATACCACAGCGTTGGTGAATATTTGTTTCTGATTGGCTAGAAGGGCGTTCTAGAATGGACATTAAAATGTGTGCTTTACTATTGTTTTCTTTGGCAACTGTGGTATAAACGCCTCCGTTGTGTACATTTAACCTTGGAAAAATGAACTGGACGTTTATCCCTCATATATATTGTCACATAAATCAGGTCGGATAGAAATGTTCCTTCCATACATGACAGATTATCTGTGTAGATTACATAGGGTTTCTCAGCCCATAGATACGGGTCAGAAATAGTGTGGTGACAGACAGGGTAAGAGACAGAGGCAGACATGTCAGTGGGCACATCGCCACCCCTCGGAGCCTGGTTGCTCTCTAGTTTTCTTCCTAGGTTCCTGCCTTTCTAGGGAGTTTTTCCTAGCCAACATGCTTCTACATACATTTGCACTGGGGTTTTAGGCTGGGGTCCTGCATAAGCACTTTGTGACAACTGCTGATATGAAAATGACATTTGAAATGTTCAATTTAAGAGGGTGGGATAGTGGCAGTCAAAGACAGACCTGCGGACAAAGTGCATCGGATTCCCACAGAACACATCCAGAATCAGACGCTCATATGCATCAGGGAGCTTCACGTCCTGTAGCGAGAACACAAGACGAGTTGTTATTTATTCTACACACACACACACACACACACACACACACACACACACACACACACACACACACACACACACACACACACACACACACACACACACACACACACACACACAGAGTTTGGGGTCACTTAGAAATGTCCTTGTTTTTGAAAGAAAAGCACATTTGTTTTCCATTAAAATAACATCAAATTGATCAGAAATGCAGTGTAAACATTGTTAATGTTATAAATGACTATTGTAGCTGGAAACTGCTGAATTTGAATGAACTATCTACATAGGCATACAGAGGCCCATTATCAGCAACCATCACTTCTGTGTTCCAATGGCACGTTGTGTTAGCTAATCGAAGTTTATCATTTTAAAAAGCTAATTGGTCATTAGAATACACTTTTACAATTATGTTAGCACAGCTAAAAACTGTTGTTCTGATTAAAGAAGCAATAAAACTGGCCTTCTTTAGACTAGTTGAGTATCTGGAGCATCAGCATTTGTGGGTTCGATTACAGGCTCAGAATGGCCAGAAACAAAGACCTTTCTTCTGAAACTCGCCAGTCTATTCATGTTCTGAGAAATTAATGCTATTCCATGCGAGAAATTACCAAGAAACTGAAGATCTCGTACAACACTGTGTGTTACTCCCTTCACAGAACCTAGCAAACTGTCTCTAACCAGAATAGAAAGAGGAGTGGGAGGTCCCGGTGCACAACTGAGCAAGAGGACAAGTACATTAGAGTTTCTAGTTTGAGAAACATACACCTCACAAGTCCTCAACTGGCAGCTTCATTAAATAGTATCCGCAAAACACCCGTCTCAACGTCAACAGTGAAGAGGCGACTCCGGGATGCTGGCCTTCTAAGTCGCCTCTTCCCTGTTGACGTTAAGACTGGTGTTTTGCGAGTACTATTTAATGAAGCTGCCAGTTGAGGACTTGTGAGGCACCTGGTTCTCACAAGAAAGTTGTGAAGAGAAAGTCTATTTCTCACAGGAAAGGTATTTGTTTCTGGCCATTTTGAGACTGTAATCAAACCCACAAATGCTGACGCTCCAGATACTCAACAAGTGTAAAGGCCAGTTTTATTGCTTCTTCAATCAGAACAACAGTTTTCAGCTGTGCTAACATAATTGCAAAAGGGTTTTCTAATGATCAATTAGCCTTTTAAAATGATAAACTTGGATTAGCTAACACAACGTGCCATTGGAACACAGGAGTGATGGTTGCTGATAATGGGCCTCTGTACGCCTATGTAGATAGTCCATTAAAAATCAGCAAATTCCAGCTCTAATATTCATTTACAACATTGACAATGTCTACACTGTATTTCTGATCAATTTGTTATTTTAATGGACAAAAAAGGGCATTTCTAAGAAGGACATTTCTAAGTGATCCCAAACTTTTGAATGGTTGTGTACACACACACACACACACACACACACACATTATATACATACTTACATACATATACACGTGTGAGTGTGTCTCTTACCTTGTATCTGCTCCTGTAGGTAAGGTCCAGTTCAGTCTCCTCAGGGCTGAAGTAGGCGCCAGGCTTCTTGGTCATCATCTTGAGGTAGATGGCCTCATCAGGCTGTACCCTCACCACCAGCTCATTCCTCTGGCACTGCTCATTAAAGATGTCCCCTGGAACTTCCGTGAACTGGAGACGCACTTCTGCCTTACGCTCGTTGAGTGCCTTACCGCAACGCAGGACGAACGGAACACCTATGGATGAGGGGAGAGAGGGATTGGTGGGTGGATGGGAGCGCGATAAAGAATAGAGAGAGGGTAGATGAGAAGGGAGGAGAGAGAGAGGGTAGATGAGAAGGGAGGAGAGAGAGGGTAGATGAGAAGGGAGGAGAGAGAGAGAGGGTAGATGAGAAGGGAGGAGAGAGAGAGGGTAGATGAGAAGGGAGGAGAGAGAGTGTGCATGAGAAGGGAGGAGAGTGAGTGTGTATGAGAGTAATGATCGACGTTGTCGAGCAGCTGGAGTCAAACAAGAGGAGTTGGGAAGTAACAGAATAACTAGATAAGAGAGGGAGAGTTCAGGATTGTGAGGAATGCAGAGTATCAGGCTGACAATATGAGCGGATGAGTCTGGAAGATATGTCGAAATCTGTCAACATGTCTAGTTAAGGGACATAGGAGGAAAAGAGTTTGCCAGAATCCAAGATGGCCGTCGGTCCTCACCATCCCATCTCTCATTCTGTACGTAGAGCACAGAGGTGGCGAAGGTAGGCGTCTGGGAGCCGTTGGGCACGGTGGGGTCATCTAGGTAACCCAGTCTGGCATGGCCCTCCCCCTCAGGGTCCCCTATGTACTGACCCAGCACCACATCAGACCGAGGCACTGGGGCGATGCATTTCAACACCTTCACCTAGGGTTCACACACACACATTTAGAAGACAGAGGGAATGGTCATATAGTTTTATGTCACATGTGTAAAAAGTGTGCCCAGAGTTTGTCCTGGTCAGCATGTCCATGGGATAACTCCTGACCCTAAGTGGAACACTGATCAAAGTGGAACACTGGTTGGTGATGCTACCTTCTCATCTCTCACGTCATCAGGGCTGGTGGAGGCAGGCTTCTCCATGGCAACCAGAGAGAGCATCTGGAGGAGGTGGTTCTGCATGACATCACTAAAGCAGGAAATATCACAAACCCATGGAACTGAACAACTCAATTATTTGTCACATGCTTTGCAAATTACAGGTGTAGACTTAGAATACAATTCTTACTTATGGGCCCTTCCCACAATGCGACAAGAAAGATAAATAATAGAAAAAGCTATATTCCACTACATTGCCATAGAATAAGAGAACCACATGAACATCTGAAAACAGTTGATCAAAGTTTTCCAGTGATTTATACTTTGACATGACATGACAGCCTGTTGCAAATGCCGCTCCTCCTCACCGGATGATGCCAAAGTTATCAAAGTATCCTCCGCGTCCCTGTGTACCGAATGGTTCTTTAAAGGTTAGAACCACACAGGCCACGCTGTTCCTGTTCCAGATAGGACCAAAGATACGGTTCCCAAACCTGATGGACAGACAGAGGACAGGATCAAAACACAATGGTAAACAGTTTATGTGTTGGTAAGAACATAGCAAGCCAAGGTTCTTTCAGTTCCCACAGGGATACCTAACCTGTATGAACACACTTCATTGTAAATCGCTTTGGACAAAAGCATCAACTTCATTTTGATTGATACTGTACAGTACTTCATGAACAAGGAAGATTTCAAATCTGTAAATGTACTGTCTCCTGGGATCAGGACTCAAGCTGTACCTGAGGACGATGAGGTTCTAACACCATCTCTGTACCTGAGGACCATGAGGTTCTAACACCATCTCTGTACCTGAGGACGATGAGGTTCTAACACCATCTCTGTACCTGAGGACAATGAGGTTCTAACACCATCTCTGTACCTGAGGACGATGAGGTTCTAACACCATCTCTGTACCTGAGGACGATGAGGTTCTAACACCATCTCTGTACCTGAGGACTATGAGGTTCTATCACCATCTCTGTACCTGAGGACGATGAGGTTCTAACACCATCTCTGTACCTGAGGACCATGAGGTTCTAACATCATCTCTGTACCTGAGGACCATGAGGTTCTAACACCATCTGTGTACCTGAAGACCATGAGGTTCTAACACCATCTCTGTATCTGAGGACGATGAGGTTCTAACACCATCTCTGTACCTGAGGACCATGAGATTCTGCACCATCTCCTTGCCCAGGTAGTGGTCTATGCGGTAGATCTGGTCTTCTTTGAACAGGGAGGAGAAGTGGGACGACAGCTCCTGAGAACTCTGCAAGTCACGACCAAATGGCTTCTCCACTATCACCCTGCTCCAACCTCTAACACACAGAGACAGAGACCACTTTACAGTGTGGTACAGGGATGTGTGAGTGTGTTTGCGCATGTGTGTTTATGGGTTTTCTATCCTTGCGGGTACCAGAAATTCAGACTAGTGGGAACATTACGCCATTCCCCACAAGGAAGAAGGCTATTTTAGGCAGGGGCGCAGCTTTCACTGGGGACTGGGGGGCATTCTGAAATTGTATTCCCCCCGTTTTATCATTAAAATGTGATACAAAAAGAAGAAAAATGGTGCTTTAGTACAATGCGGATGCCTCAGAGCTGTAGGGTAGGCTGTTGTGGGTGAACAGTCGGCTGGATTTAGGACCGCGCAGACGCCACAGATGGGGCTGACAGGCTGTGTGAAGGCAAAGGTTCTGGAAGGCTGGCTGGAACAACACGGGAGAGTTGAGCATAGTTCAGTGTGTACATGTTGTGCTCTTTAACCGAGTTGTAAAAGAAAGCAGAACAGAAATGGGCTACTCTTTAGTAGACTGATGTAGTTGGCAAGGTAACTGCTGTTTAACTTAATGGTGGGGGGGACGGACCAATATTTATTCGCAGTGCTGAGCTAGTATTGTGACTGAATTGTTAACTTTAGCTAATGTTTTATCCACTCTCGACCAAGGTGAATTGAATAAGCTACGCTAGTGAGCAGCTACCACAGTCAGTTCAGCTCTAGTCTCTAGTTATCTGTCAGATAGTACTAATAGCCACCTCATATCACTATCTGACAGCAGTTGTTTGTATGGACACCTTTTGTAGCCATTGTTTTGTCCCATTTCAACAGAGGTAAATGAACTTGGGTAGCTTTCGTCAGTTGATGTACAGTTGGCAAGACAGCTGCAAAAAGCTATTCTTTTTTGCCTCAATCACACTAGACCTGAATCAAATGATGAAACCATCGACCAAACAATTGAAGATTGATATTGTGATGTTTTTTCAGTACAATGTGAGTTTTTATTAGCCAGTATAGCAATGTAACGTTATTGATTTGTTTCCCTTGCTAATTCCCTACTTTTCACACTGACACAGTATTAAACAGCACTAACATTACAGGCTTCACTGTCATTGTGCACAGTAGAGGTCTGCACAGGACCGATTTCTTCATCCCACTCCTGCCAGCACCTGCAGCTTTTCATACCGCACCTGCTGGCTTTCTGTCTGACTCCCACAAGAACTGATCCCAAAACCCAACCACAGTTCCGCAAAGTTTGTTTTTAGGCGTATGTGACGCAGCTCACTTGCCAGCCATGGTCCCAGAAATGTTGAGCACTATAGGCAATATCAAATGTGCAAAAAGAACTTTAGAAATAGGTTCAATTACCAGAGATTCTGACATGGCCCTTATATTAGACTATCTGTATTACTGGGCTATATCAGCCAATATGCTAGATGTAGATTGAAGAGAGCAGAGTTGGAGAGACTTTTACTTTCTCTTGCGCCATTTTTATAGCCTACGTTTGGGAGTGGAAGGGTTTTCAGACAGAGAAATATGGGTGATCAATATTTAGGCCTTTGTAGGCAATGTAGTAAACTATAGCCTAATCATAGGCCTATTTAGGAAGTATATTTCCTTGGAAAGAACTGCCCTGTGCTTCTGCACCCATGCATAGGCTGTAGCCTGCTCTACTCTTTAATTGAGACCACACATGAGCCTAATCGCACAAGTATGGCTACTGAATTTGAAGCAGCAAGAATGATGACAGCGACACTTAATGTTTTGCATAAGCCTATAGGACCTTTTAGGAAGACCATTTGCAGGCAGAGACAAATAAATGGGTAATCAATTATTGAAAATGAAAAAGGCATAATGCTCGCTCCCCATAGCAGCATAGCCTATGTGCACATTGTGCCTTTTCAGTGATGACTACATTTTTTGATTGCACTTCGACTCGTTGGTTGAGCACCCTCAACTTCTTTCCATTATCAATATTTATTTACAGACTGTAGTCAACTACAGTCTAATCATATTTAAGTTAACTGCCACGTGATTCTCCACCCATGTAGGCAGCCTTCTCTATTTCAATGAGACCACACATACTAGGCGCAGTTGAACTCTCACGCCCAACTAGGAGAGGGAGGCTACTGAAGGTGAAGCAGTATGTGAATAATGCGAAAACAATATGTGCGTACAATAGGTAGACTAACACAAAGCAGAAAGAGGACCGTTTCCAGATCATCTGTGGGACAACAAAAATACTATATTTTCATCCAAAAGTCGTCTGACCTTCTGCTCCCGCCCACAGACCGTGCTGCAATGATCTGGACCTGCAGGCATCCAGCAGGAATGTATACAGTCAGTACACAACACTGTGCTCAACGTGTCTTAAGACAGGGGAGGGCAACTCCAGTCCTCCAGGGCCTGATTGGTGTCACACTTTTTCTCCATCCCAGCAAATACAGCTGATTAATCATATTGCATTCTAAACTGAAGATCATCATTAGGTGATTATTGGAGTCAGGTGTGTTAGCTGGGGCTGGGACAAACCGGTGACACCAATCAGGCCCCCGAGGACTGGAATTGACTTAGCAGGGTCAGATGGTGACGGGGGTCCCAGTAGGGTCAGAGGGTGACAGGGGTCCCAATAGGGTCAGATGGTGACAGGGGTCCCAGCAGGGTCAGACAGCCAGGGAAGACCAGTCTACGGAGCTCAGGTCAATTTTTTAGTATATTAACAATATCAGTGAATGATACAAAGTTACATCTTGAATTGATGGGTAGACCTACAGTAGCTACAGGACAGTTTAAGCGTAAAGCTACAGTCTGGGATATGAGAATAATAGTCATTATTGGACAATGTATGAAGGTACACCTTTGTCATGGAGGACTTGCTGTTCCTGTGTGTTCATGTACATTTGAGGCGTATGTGTTTTTTTGTTCCCAAACCTTGCCTTGAGAACAACATTGTTTTAAAAGAGGGAGCTGGGAATTAACTTGTGTTGGGAGAGAGTTGAGTTATTCACTAGACTGGTGGGGTTCGGGCTTGCAGGGGGCTCGGGCTGGCTGGTCGGTCTGGCTGAAATGTTATATAGAGGATGTCTTATTAAAAACAATCAAGTCTGTATTTTTTCAAGAGTTGTTCAATTGTTACACTATTGGTTAAAAGAGCAACACAATATTTATTATTGAATTTCCTTTGATCTAGTTCAGTCTTATTAAACACTTAAACATATTTAATAATGATCTCTTACATAGCTTGATGACTGTGGGTATTTTTGCTTACTTTTTTGTTCTAAATAGAGATGGCATATTGGATTTTGTAAAAATGCAGGAAATTCGCATTCGATGGATAAACCAGATCCCTCGCCAGGTTATGTCCCCCCCACTTCTAAAACCAAAGTGGCACCCCTGATTTTAGGCTTAGGGGTTACAGTTAGGTGTTAGGGTTATTGGATTGGGGTTCGGTTAAGGGGGTTCGGTTAATGGTTAGGGAAAATAGTAAAATGATAGAAAAACAAATCTGTGTGGGTTCATGCATATGCTTGAGTGATCTGACAAGTGTGTTTGAGATACTGACTTGCGGCACATGCAGTGGGCTCTGATGTTCTTGCTAACATGATGGTAGACGCTGGGGGGCAGTGCCAGGTAGAAGACACAGTTAGCATGGTCAGCCCCCCTGCTGGTGGTCAGGGAGTTCAGGTGGGCATTCAGCTCAGAGAAGGAGTCCTCCTCATCATACCTGCCGCTCAGGTAAGAGTTCCTACTGAAGAACGCAGCGAGGCGCTCACTCTCACCATCACCAACCTGAGAAAACACACGTACACACATGAAGAATTACAACAGAATACCCATCCACAGTCTTTTCGTTGTAATGAGTATGAACATGTACATCTAGGTCAACCATTTCTTGGATTGTGCGGGACAGTCGTGCATTTTGCCCCTGTGTCACCCTTCCCACAAAGAAACAATCATGTCCTGCATTTTATCAACATTTGATCAGCACCACTAATTTAGGAAAAAAAGGTTGATTTCAGTCAGACATTCCAACCTGTCTCTTGCAGCAAAACAGTGCCCCTCTGTCTCAGTAGGTGTAGACCATGTCTCTAATGCAGTCTGGACAGTGAAACAGCACCCCTCTGTCTCAGTAGGTGTAGACCATGTATCTGATGCTGTCTGGACAGTGAAACAGCCCCCCTCTGTCTCAGTATGTATCGACCATGTATCTGATGCTGTCTGGACAGTGAAACAGCCCCCCTCTGTCTCAGTATGTATCAACCATGTATCTGATGCAGTCTGGACAGTGAAACAGCGCCCCCTCTGTCTCAGTAGGTGTAGACCATGTATCTGATGCTGTCTGGACAGTGAAACAGCGCCCCCTCTGTCTCAGTATGTATCGACCATGTATCTGATGCAGTCTGGACAGTGAAACAGCGCCCCCTCTGTCTCAGTAGGTGTAGACCATGTATCTGATGCTGTCTGGACAGTGAAACAGCGCCCCCTCTGTCTCAGTAGGTGTAGACCATGTATCTGATGCAGTCTGGACAGTGAAACAGCGCCCCCTCTGTCTCAGTAGGTGTAGACCATGTATCTGATGCTGTCTGGACAGTGAAACAGCGCCCCCTCTGTCTCAGTAGGTGTAGACCATGTATCTGATGCTGTCTGGACCAAAAGACTATGTAATGTCATACTATTTCTGTCCAGACAGCATCAGAAACATGGGTTATATATAGAGGGGTGCCGTTTCGCTCAGTCGGATGCTTTCTCCAGTGATATAGAGAAAGACGCAAAGTGAGAGGGCTCACTCTCGCCAAAATCTTCCCAGAATAAGCCCAATACGATTCTATAGGAATAATATGTAGACCTAAGCTTGTCGCCTGCCTTCCTGCCTTTGGGACAAAGACTCCCATTGTCAGGGCGGAGTCATGAGCGTCTCATCATTATGTACAGATCTCTGGTTTCCTCGCGAATTAGGAAGGAAAGTTGTGGGGTGCACAGTTCCCTGCTAGGATGCTGTATTGCCCGAAAGTAAATTGATGTTTTGCCAAAATTATATAATTACTCCGTCCTAAATAAATGTCTAATAATAATTATAAATACTTCACCAGGGAGCATTACATAGCCACAGAGGAACATTAGCTTATTATTATTATTATTATTTTTTAAAGCTTATTGTTTTCAATCAGAAGTGTGTAGGCCTAAGCCCATTTGGGTAGTGCACCTGGTAATAGGTCTAGCTAATGGAGTTGCAGCCGTCAGTGAAAAGCATCTAAATGGGTTAAGATAGTGTCTTGAGTATTGTTTTTTTTAACTAGGCAAGTCAGTTAAGAACAAATTCTTATATACAATGACGACCTACCCGTCATTGTGTGTGGAAAATATATGGTGCGTATCTCTCCAGAATGGCACTATGCATTCAGGCAGGTAGCGTTCTCCTGAAATCTGCCAAACCCAGATTAGTCTGTCGTACTGCCAGATGGTGAAGTGTGATTCATCACTCCAGAGAACATGTTTCCACTGCTCCAGAGTTCAATGGCGGCAAGCTTTACATCACTCCAGCCGAAGCTTGACATTGTGCATGGTGATCTTAGGCTTGTGTGCGGCTGCTTGGAAACCCATTTCATTAAGCTCCCACAAATAGTTATCGTGCTGACGTTGTTTCCAGAGGCAGTTTGGAACTCGGTAGTGAGTGTAGCAACCAAGGGAGAATTATTTTTACGCTCTACGCGCTTCAGCACTTGGAAGTCCATGTTTATCAGCTTGTGTGGCCTACCACTTCATAGCTGAGCCGCTGTTGCTCCTAGATGTTTCCACTTCACAATAACAGCACATACAGTTGCCCGGGGTAGCTCTAGCAAGTCTGACATTTGATGAACTTACTTGTTGGAAAGGTGCCCCGTTGAATGTCACTGAACTCTTCAGTAGGGCCAGTCTACTGCCAATGTTTGTCAACTGAGATTTTAAATGTGGTCACCCTATGTACATCCCGCAAAACCTCACTGACAAACCAGTGTCATAAAAGAGGGAATCCAGTCAAGGCAGTTTCACATGGACTTTAAATGGTGAAGCTACCAAAAGCTAAACGGCTTTGATCCAAAAAAGTTAGCAGAACCGAGTTGCCTGCACTCAGCCTACACTAAGACTCCTTACCTTCATATGTGGCAGACATGCTGTCCTGATGTCATCCATGGTCAGCTTGGAGCGAGCAAAGCCCACAAAGTGGGTCTCTTCTGGGAGAAGCTCATCTCTGAACAGCCACCTACAAGAGGCGGACTGAACAATGAGATGCAGTATAAAGGGACGGAGACAAAGACAGGACACTCAGTCAGCTCCCTGGAGACATGATGACCTAGAACACTGGTCAAGGAGCTGACCCCCCCCCCCCCCCCTAAACTCCTAGCATAATTGGTAGAAACTTGAGATGACAAACCTGAACCTTGAACAGCGTTTACGGACAGTCATTCTGATGATTCAGGGACTGTGGAGATAGACAGGCACATAATCTGACAACAGGAAACAGGAAACTCACTCACCATAGAGTAGGATAAATCTTCTTATTGGCAAGATCTCCCTGAATGGATAGATAAAAAGTTAAATAAAGTATTTGAGAGACTAAAATGTGCCTAGAATCTTATGGTTGATTACTCTTGTTTTTATTTGTTTCCTGTTTCTATGAACACATGGCACAGTACAGGGCAGTTCAACTTCCAACCTACACAGTAACAATCTACTGTCCCCAAGTCCAGAACAGACTATGCGAGGTGCACAGTACCACATAGAGCCATGACTACATGGAACTCTATTCCATATCAGGTAACTGATGCAAGCAGTAGAATCAGATTTTTAAAAACTTTTTGTAAACACACCTTATGGATCAGCAGGGACTGTTAAGCAACACAAACATAGGCTCAGACACATGCATACACACACGATAACATACGCACTACGCACACACACGATAACATACGCACTATACACACAGGCATGGATTTTGTGTTGTAGATATGTGGTAGTGGAGTAGGGGCCTAAGGGCACACACGTGTTGTGAAATCTGTTATGAATGTTTAAACACAACATTGAAAAAAGGGAAGACAAACACTGCAGCACAGCCATTCTGAAAAGTAACTTTTTAACACACTCAAATGTAGCGAAGGGGGATAATGATAGACAGATAGTTAACTCACGGAAGTGGACAAACATTTTAAGTCCTAAACTCATCTCTCTCTTTCAGAGCTAGATAAAGAAAAGCCAGATGCAGCACATTTCAGTCAGTGTGTGAGCCCTCTCCTCTCTTCCCCCAGTCTCTCTCACATGCACACCACCAGACACACCACACCTCTCATCAGTCAGTCAGTCACACACACACTTACTTAGTTGACCCCATGTTTGGACTTCAAACCAGATGGAACTCTAGATATAGAGAGTCATATACTAGCTGGGTAATCAGAACAAGCAAGACTCTACGTTTCTGTAACAACTCACACAGCAGCCTAGTCGGTAGCTTAACTACTGAGTCGTTAGGTCATGTGGTTGATCTTAATGCAAATCTCATAAGGAACCCAGTCTTATCCCACAGTGGAAGCAGTGCAACAAGTCAGTAACTTCCTTTTAAATATTGTGGAACTATGGCTATTGGCTGTGTTCCAACAATCACACTAGAACACTTCCAGCACTGAAGCAGTATTCTGGTAGCATACAGTCTGACACGTGGTGTTCTAGTATGCACATTGGACTGTGCTCTATGTAGCCCATGTCTCTGCCCTTGTAGAACAGAACTGAACAGAAAATACCACAGGGAGAAGGTTCACTGTTACCCTAAATAAACACATGCATAGAGGGACAACTACTACTTAGTCAGAGTGCCTGTCAGTTTGTGCTATCATACCAACTCCTTGTCACTCAATGTCATGCCAAACATGAAAGGAAGAGCACAAACAGGGTAACTACTAGAGTACTCACTGAGGCTCCCAGTATGATGAAGATGTGTAAGTCAGATGAATGGGACAGCTCTCTTCTCAGCTGACCCAATACCTCAGAGTGGGTGAGACACTCAGGAACACCACTCTTCTCCATCTGGTGTGTTGTCTCTGTACTGTGTGTCAAGCTTGGTTCCATCTGCTGCTGAAAGACAGCAAGAGACATACAACAATACCAACAGGAAGATGTTGGACTCAGTCTTTGTGTGTGATCTTACTCTCCGTGTCGTGTTGTCTCATTCACTCACAAAGGGTCCAGGTCCAGCTCTCTCCTGGCTCAGTCAGTAACATAACAGTGGAGTGTGTGTGTGTGAGGTAGGTTCAAATTGTAACTGTCATCGTTGCATAGCAGAAATATTCACCAAGGCATTGCTGCCACCTATTGTTGCAAAGGAAGAATGTCTCAATGTGAAATGGATAGGGGTACGGTGATTTAGGCATCAGGATATATGATAAACAGAGTATGATGATTGTATACAAGTGTGAACAAATAAAGTGAGTGTGAGTTGGAGTGTCAATGTGAGTGAGTGTGTAGAGCCCTGTGAGTGTGCAGAGCCCTGATGAGTGTGTAGAGCCCTGATGAGTGTGTAGAGCCCTGATGAGTGTGTAGAGTCCTGTGAGTCCTGATGAGTGTGCATAGTCAGTGCAAAAATAAATGGGTAGATGCAAGGCATGAAAGACAACGCTCCACATTAGCTGCCTCTCCACATTCCAACAGACCAGGGCCTGATTTCCCGATAGCGATCGGATTTAGGCTTAAGAGTGTTTTAACGTTACACCTTTCTTACAAAGGCCCGAAGATGTAACATGCGTTTCCCAAAACACCACGCAGAGAGAACGTTCGCTAAGTGCATTGATGTCAAGGCAGATGTCAATACTGATAGGATCCAAAGGCAGCACTGCTCTCGGATCAGCTTTCTCCATTCAAATCTGACCTTAACATTAGAATTATGCCACAATACTGACGACGGATCAGCTCCTAGAAAGATATCACCCATGGCTGCAAATAGAGGCGTTTTATTATATTGCTCACCCTATAATAATGCACTAAATCAAGATTTGGCGAAACATTGCACACGTAAGGATACACATGAAATACTGAGTATACGCAACATTGATACCTGCTCTTTCCATGACAGACTGACCAGGTGAAAGCTATGATCCCTTAATGATGTCACTTGTTCAATCCACTTCAAATCAGTGTAGAGATGAAAGGGAGAAGACCGATTAAAGAAGGATTTTTAAGCATTGAGACATGGATTGTGTATGTGTGCCATTCTAAGGGTGAATGGGCAAGACAAAAGATTTTAAGTGGCTTTGAACGGGTATGGTAGTAGGTGCCAGGCGCACCGGTTTGTGTCAAGAACTGCAAAGCTGCTGGGTTTTCCAGGTTCAACAGTTTCCCATGTGTATTAGGAATGATTCGCCACCCAAAGAACATCCAGCCAACTCAACACAACTGTGGGAAGCATGGGAGTGAACATGGGCCAGCATCCCTGTGGAACGCTTTCGACACCTTGTAGAGTCCATGCCCCGATGAATTGAGGCGGTTCAGAGGGCAAACGGGAGACAACTCAATTAGGTGTTTTTAATGTTTTGTAAACTGTGTATATTGTGGCAAAACATTTGGTTGTAGACAAATTGCTAAATAAAACAATTAAATGAGCATGAAAATTGACTTCAATATCATTCAATGGTAAGAATTGAATGGCGAAAGCTGACCCGAGAGCAGCACTGCCTTCGATCCTATCAGTATCGACACCAGCGGCAACAACGCACTTAGTGACCGTTCTCTCTGCGTGGTATTTTGGGAAACGGCTGTTGTAGGAAAGATGCATCGTTAAAATAACACTCGTAAGCGATCGGTAAACCGGGCCCTGGTTTGACAACCCTCAGCCACAGTCTTTCACCTCGTTTGTGAAGCCTGAAGCCGAAGCAAGACAACCCTCAGCCACAGTCTTTCACCTCGTTTGTGAAGCCTGAAGCCGAGGCTAGACAACCCTCAGCCACAGTCTTTCACCTCGTTTGTGAAGCCTGAAGCCGAGGCTAGACAACCCTCAGCCAGTCTTTCACCTCGTTTGCGAAGCCTGAAGCCGAGGCGAGACAACACTCAACTTTCATTTCCAAATAGAAATAAATTACATGTCTTTCTTAAGATTAGTCCGTCAAACACACGTTCATAGTCGCCATTAACTTAGAACTTGTCCAAGTTATAATTCATTTAATAAGGAATGACCTTAAGAGTCCGAAACCACTCCTTGCATAAACAATATTGTGCAATGCAAATTGTGAGAGAAAGATATATTTATCATTAACTAGCCTATTCAACAGCTCACCTGGAACAAGGTTTATTATTGTAGGAATTCATAAGTCCCAAATACCACACTATTACCTACATAGTGCACAACTATTGACCAGATCCCTACGGGCCCTCGTCAAAAGTAGTGCACTATAGGGAACGGTGTACCATTTGGGACAAAAATAATAGTATCTTATTATCAGCTTGTGGGTTCTGATAAGAACAGGGCCCATATCTCCAGCGAGAAAAAGTTGGTCTGGAATCAAAAAGTATGAAAGTCACATAGGAACAGACACACACAAGAGAATGATATCCAGCATTCCTTAGTTACCTTGCCAGACAAATTGCATAATAGCATTGTATTTTGAACACACAGTACTTTCAGTTTGTGCCATATGTAAAGTAGTGCATAACCAGGAACAAAAAAAACTAAAAAACAAAGAGCTAGAAACCAACCAAGTATTACATTGGTAGACGCTGCTGGAAAGACATGGTATCAAATGCTGGCTGTAATACACAATCTCCTTGTTTTTATTCATTTAATGTGGCCAAAAGATGGTAAAATAAAAAAAATAAAAATGATATCACAAGTCGTATTGAATGCATGTTAATAAATCAAGAATTAAACTAAATTAAAATCCCCCAAAAGTACTCATTCAATTTCCATTCCAATCCTTCATATGTTTATAGGAATATTTGTCATGTTTTGAATATCCCTTTACCTCTGGTATATCCTGTAAGGAACATACAGTATGTCAGTTTACTATGACAAATAAGCTAAACATTTTTTTACACCTCTCCCTTTGGCAGATATTTACATTGTCTTAGCAACAACATTCACAATGTCTACATTAATTTCCTGACAAACATAGTGTAAATTAGACAAACAAAACAATTATTTAAAATCTGGAGTATAAAGAAAATGATCTTTTGTTAATAACTTCTTGGTGACAGGGGGGTAGTATTGAGTAGCTTGGATGAATAAGGTGCCCAGAGTAAACTGCCTGATACTCTGTCCCAGATGCTAATATATGCATATTATTAGTATTATTGGATAGAAAACACTCTGAAGTTTCTAAAACTGTTTGAATTATGTCTGTGAGTATAGCAGAACTCATATGACAGGTGAAAACCTGAGAAAAATCCAACCAGGAAGTGGGAAATCTGAGGCTTGTAGGTTTTCAAAGCTTGGCCTATTGAATACACAGTGTCTATGGGGTCATTTTTCACTTCCTAAGGTTTCCACTAGATGTCAACCGTCTTAAGAAACTTGTTTGAGGATTCTACTATAAAGGAGGGGCTCACGAGACCTGTTTGAGTCAGTGGTCTGGCAGAGTGCCTTGGTTCCCATGATGCGTGGTCTCGAGAGAGTTACCTCTCGTTACATTGCTTTTCTACAAACAAAGCAATTCTCCGGTTGGAACATTACTGAACATTTATGTTAAAAACATCCTATAATTAGTTTGACAGGTTTCTACGGACTGTTATATCACTTTTTGAACTTTTCATCCGACATTGTGCTGGAACTGCACGCGTGTTTGGATTTGCTTACCAAACGCCCTAACAAAAGGATATACTTTATCGAACAAATCAAGCATTTACTGTAGACCTGAGATTCCTGGGAGTGCATTCTGATGAAGATCATCAAAGGTAAGTGAATATTTCTAATGCTATTTATGACTAATGTTGACGACCCAATATGGTGGATATCGCATTGACTTCTTTGTTGTGTGAACGCTGTTCTCAGATTATTGCATGGTTTGCTTTTTCTGTAAAGTTTTTTTTAATCTGACACAGCGGTTGCATTAAGGAGAAGTATTTCTCTAATTCCATGTATAATAGTCGTACCTTTATCAATGTTTATTATGAGTATTTGTGTAATTTGATGGGTCTCTAAGCTAAATCGCATGTTTTAGAACTACTGAACGTAACGCGCCAATGTAAAATGAAATTTTTTAATATAAATATGCACTTTACCGAACAAAACATACATGTATTGTATAACATGAAGTCCTATGAGTGTCATCTGATGAAGATCATCAAAGGTTAGTGATTCATTTTATCTCTATTTGTGCTTTTTGTGACTCCTCTCTTTGGCTGGAAAAATGGCTGTGTTTATTCTGTGGCTTGGTGGTGATCTAACATAATCGTTTGTGGAGCATTCGCTGTAAAGCATTTTTGAAATCAGACACTGTGGCTGGATTAACAAGAATTGTATCTTTAAAATGTAATATTTTAAAATGTAATACTTGTATGTTTGAGAAATTTGATTCATGAGATTGATGTTGTTTTGTATTTGGCGCCCTGCAATTTCATTGGCTGTTGGCGAGGGGTTCCGCTGGCAGAACGGACAGGTTTTAAGATTTTAGTGGTCAGTGATGGACCTCTTCCTACCATATTAGCTGGGTAGAGCATATCGCTGCCTGCCAGTTCAGGGTCATGTTTAGTAGGGTATACCGTAGCAAAATGTTTTGCAACAAATTTAAATCTGTGTTCTCATTGGACAAGTTCAGGTAGGAGTGGAGATCACAGTTTCACTCTGCTTCGAAATATCTTCCCCTAATGAACACAACCCAGGCTGCAGTGTTCAGTTCCCTCCCCACCACAAGAAGGAACCAGACCACCTTCATTCCTGAGTCTCCATCATAAATATAGTTAAAAGAGTCAGAGGTTAAATCCTGAGCTCATTCACATAGGTATGCAGTACTCCATGTTCTACCAGTTCATTCCTCTCAAGTCAGCAATTTTGTGTTCTCAGCGGCATATGGTCCTGTCCTGTTGTCCTCAGCTGGTACTGGCCTTTCCTCCTTGACCCTGAGTCTATGGGTAGATGGGCTGGTAGAGGGGTCAAGGTCCAGTACAAGCTTTAGTTATGGTTAAGGTCAGGGGTTAAAGTTCAGGGAGGTCAACTGAATGTCCAGTGCTGGTTGAGATCAGCTGTGTTGCAGTAGTACATCACTATCTGGCTCCCTATCAGGAGTAAGCACTTTCCACTGGCTGGGTTCTGGAGGAGATTCTCCTGGAGAGGGCAGAGGGTTAACACTACAGAGTCAGACCATGTACTGCAGCTATGGACAGATACAGAACCAGTCAAAAGTTTGGACACACCTAGTCATTCTAGGGTTCTTCTTTACTTTGACTATTTTCTACATTGTAGAATAATAGTGAAGACATCAAAACTATTAAATAACACATATGGAATCATGTAGTAACCAAAAAAAAGTGATAAACAAATATCAAATAGGGTGGCTACTTGCCACCCTTTGCCGTGATGACAGCTTTGCACACTCTTGGCATTCTCTCAACCAGCTTCTTGAGGTTGTCACCTGGAATGCATTTCATTAATTAACAGGAGATACTTCTTAATGCGTTTGAGCCAATCAGTTGTGTTGTGACAAGGTAGGGGTGGTATACAGAAGATAGGCCTACTTGGTAAAAGACCAAGTCCATATTATGGCAAGAACAGCTCAAATAAGCAAAGAGAAACGACAGTCCAACATTACTTTAAGACATGAAGGTCAGTCAATATGGAATATTTCAAGAACTTTGAAAGTTTCTTCAAGTGCGGTCACAAAAACCAACAAGCGCTATGATGAAACTGGCACTAATGACGACCGCCACAGGAAAGGAAGACCCATAGTTACCTCTGTGCAAAGGATAAGTTCATTAGTTACCAGCCTCAGAAATTGCAGCCAAAATAAATTATTCACAGAGTTCAAGTAACAGACACATCTCAACATCAACTTCTCAGAGGAAACTGTGTCAATCAGGCCTTCATGGTCTAATTGCTGCAAAGAAGCCACAACTAAAAGGACACCAATAACAAGAAGAGACTTGCTTGGGCCAAGAAACACGTGCAATGGACATTAGACCAAATTTGAAATTTTTGGTTCCAACCGCCATGTCTTTGTGAGACGCAGAGTAGGTGAACGGATGATTCCCACAGGTGTGGTTCCCAACGTGAAGCAGGAGGTGGTGTGATGGTGTGGGGGTGCTTTGCTGGTGACACTGTCGGTTATTTATTTAGAATTCAAGGTAAACCTAACCTTTATGGCTACCACAGCATTCTGCAGCGATGCGCCATCCCATCCCGCTTAGTGGGACTATCATTTGTTTTTCAACAAGAAAATTACCCAACACACCTCCAGGCAGTGTGAGGGCTATTTGACCAAGGAGAGTGATGGAGTGCTGCATCAGATGACCTGGCCTCCACAATCACCCGACCTCAACCCAATTGAGATGGTTTGGGATGAGTTGGACCGCATAGTGAAGGAAAAGCAGCCAACAAGTGCTCAGCATATGTGGGAACTCCTTCAAGACTGTTGGAAAAGCATTCCAGGTGAAGCTGGTTGAGAGAATGGCAAGAGTGTGTAAAGCTGTCACCAAGGCAGAGGGTGGGTACTTTGAAGAATCTCAAATATAAAACATTTTTATTTGATTAACACTTTTTGGGGTTACTAAACTCAGCAAAAAAAGAAAAGTCCCTTTTTCAGGACCCTGTCTTTCAAAGACATTTCATAAAAATCCAAATACCTTCACAGATATTCATTGTAAAGGGTTTAAACACTGTTTCCCATGCATGTTCAATGAACCATAAACAATTAATTAACATGCACCTGTGGAATGGTCAAGAGTCAAGGGGTGTGAACACTTTCTGAAGACACTGTGTATATATTTCCACACTATGAGATTGGAATAATACTGTGAATTTGTGAAAATGATGATAGTGCCCTTTTAGTATAAAAGTATAATACTTTGAAGGCACTGTGTATGAGTGTGCATGTCTGCATGATTGTCCAGGTCATTTTCCTTACCTCTGTAAAGAGCCACTCCTGTTGTGGGACCACGCTGGTCCCTTGGCCCTTCAGTGTACAGAGCTCTATCTTAACCTGGTCTGGCTGGGGGTTGGCCTGCAGACACAGCTGCTTCCCTATGTTGTGACGCAGCTCCTTATGGGACGTATACTCAAAGAACTGGGGTGACAGAGAAGAGATACAAAGACTGAGGAACTTTCCTTATAAAACTGGGTCCCTTTTAAAACCTTCTGAAGGCTTACAGAGAATGTATAAAGTCTTTATGGTAAGGGTACATTAAGCCTTGAATACATTAAGCCTACTTGTTCCAAAAGAGACATCATCCAATTCAATGAGAGTCGATACTGAGTCATCATGTACCACAGTGGCAGTACAGTACCTGATTGCCCCCCATGTTGTGGCAGGTGTACATGATCAGTGGCTTTCCTCCTTGGTTGTTTTCTCCTACATCCAGACAGCTCTGAGTGCCAGAGTTCTTAATCTGCACAAACACAATATCAACACAGCAAATAAACATGCACTGTTGTCCCTAAGGCACAACGGAAAATGACTACATTGAGTGAGTGTGTTTGTGTACACCTGAAGGGATTTGGGAACGAGACTTACCGCTCCAAACTTGGTCGGGGTGAGGTCTGGTATGAACATCTCGGGGTAGATATTATTCAAATACCAAGTGAAGTTCTTACAATGTAGGCTCTCCCTCAGATTCACACGCTCGGAGATGTCACCAAACCCTTTCTGCAAAACACAGATTTACACGCTCTGAGATGTCACCAAACCCTTTCTGCGAAACACAGATTCACACGCTCTGAGATGTCACCAAACCCTTTCTGCAAAACACAGATTCACACGCTCTGAGATGTCACCAAACCCTTTCTGCGAAACACAGATTCACACGCTCTGAGATATCACCAAACCCTTTCTGCAAAACACAGATTCACACACTCTGAGATATCACCAAACCCTTTCTGTAAAACACAGATTCACACGCTCTGAGATATCACCAAACCCTTTCTGCAAAACACAGATTCACACACTCTGAGGTGTCACCAAACCCTTTCTGTAAAACACAGATTCACACGCTCTGAGATGTCACCAAACCCTTTCTGTAAAACACAGATTCACACGCTCTGAGATGTCACCAAACCCTTTCTGTAAAACACAGATTCACACGCTCGGAGATGTCACCAAACCCTTTCTGTAAAACACAGATTCACACGCTCGGAGATATCACCAAACCCTTTCTGCAAAACACAGATTCACACACTCTGAGGTGTCACCAAACCCTTTCTGTAAAACACAGATTCACACGCTCGGAGATATCACCAAACCCTTTCTGCAAAACACAGATTCACACGCTCTGAGATATCACCAAACCCTTTCTGTAAAACACAGATTCACACGCTCTGAGATATCACCAAACCCTTTCTGTAAAACACAGATTCACACACTCTGAGGTGTCACCAAACCCTTTCTGTAAAACACAGATTCACACACTCTGAGGTGTCACCAAACCCTTTCTGTAAAACACAGATTCACACACTCTGAGGTGTCACCAAACCCTTTCTGTAAAACACAGATTCACACGCTCGGAGATGTCACCAAACCCTTTCTGCAAAACACAGATTCACACGCTCTGAGATGTCACCAAACCCTTTCTGTAAAACACAGATTCACACACTCTGAGGTGTCACCAAACCCTTTCTGTAAAACACAGATTCACACACTCTGAGGTGTCACCAAACCCTTTCTGTAAAACACAGATTCACACACTCTGAGATGTCACCAAACCCTTTCTGCAAAACACAGATTCACACACTCTGAGGTGTCACCAAACCCTTTCTGTAAAACACAGATTCACACACTCTGAGGTGTCACCAAACCCTTTCTGTAAAACACAGATTCACACACTCTGAGATATCACCAAACCCTTTCTGTAAAACACAGATTCACACACTCTGAGGTGTCACCAAACCCTTTCTGTAACAGACAGAGGAGTTGAAATGAGTGAGAGTAACTTTAACCACATATATCATATATAGCCACTCATTAGAGTGTATTTGGGCCTGCTCCAGATGTATGTACAGACACGCATTATGCGCAGTAGTGTGTTGGCTTACAGTGAGCCTTGATTAAGATCTTCCTTTTGTGTAGAGCGAATGTGACATTACCAAATCTGGCAAAACAAGATTATCTAATAGTATTATGAAACTTGGGAGTAATTGAACCCTGAACCCAGAATGTGCTTAACTTTATCTAGCAGTAGGACACTTGGAGTTGACTGAGCACATACCTCTTTGGCCATCTTCGCAGCGTTACTGTTGCGTCGGTAGTAGATGCGTTTGTAGTCGTCCATCCAGACCTCGGCTAATCGTACCTGGTTCCGTGTGATGACCTCGGTGCCTTTAGGGAAGGTGTGGGGGGACTTGGTACGGAACACGTGACCAACCACAGAACACGGAATGATCTCCAGCTGGCCCCCACACTGCCACACCTGGGGGAGGGGGGTGATGTCAGAAAGTTGATAACAGTTAGCTGAATAACTTAGTGACCTGCCTTGTCACTGGAGGTACAATGACCAAGGACACACCGATTATTTGCTAATTGTATTGATGACATTCTGATGACAACACTGATCCTGTAGCAGCTGACAAAGTCATCGGCTGCGTTTCAAACTCATAAAAGACACACCCTCGTCCACTTACCCTCGCCCACTTACCCTCGCCCACTTACCCTCGCCCTATGCCCTTGGGGGAATCCCCGCGGCCATATATGTTGTCGGTCCAAATGATTAGCCAAGCAAGGGAGCAAAGTAAGCCCCTCAGCCCTTGTTTTTAATGGAGTTTGAGAGTGTACAATTATGTTCACTTCAGGGCCTGAAACACCTCAGAACTGTACATCTGCTAAGAAAAGTCAGCCAAAACTTAAAACTTCAATGTCAATATGGAGTCAACATACAAGTGTAAGTAAAAACAAATGTAAATAAGTTAGAAATTGTGCTACTAATGCACAAACACATCTCGTAAAAGTAATGTTTTTGTTTGGTTAGCTTTTGGAACTTGTAGAAATAAAAAAAATGTCCTTCTTCAGAAGTAGCTAGTCAGGCTAACACTAGTTAGCTAATTAATTTGCTAGCTATCATACAGTAGGTATATATTAATAATTATTTAGTTAATATAAGTAGACATGCAATCAGAATTGACTGTAGCACATATAAAACACCTACAAGCTGAAAACACAATCGTCGCAGGATGAACGAGTGACGAATTTCTGGGCAAGGGCGGTCCATTTAAAATGACTTCCTTCCTCCCTCGCCATGCAAGTATATACTCATCAGACGTCATGATACATCATCAGAGGTGTCCACTTAATTTGAGGGATGAGGGGAGAGGGTATGTCTGTTAAGTGTTTGGAATGCAGCCACTGTCTTTCTGTTTTGACTTCCCAGAAGCCTCTGGGGCTGGTGTTTACAGAACATTTGGGGCTGTATGTCTGATTAGGATATTGAGGGCCTGTCTCCAAGAGGCCAGTTAGACATTTCCTTTCCTGCTTTCATTTCCTGCTTCTGTGCTGGGTGGTGTCTCCTGATTGCAACTTGTAATAAACCAGACTGATTGACTACCTATGACTGCCTTCCTTTTTCCTTCACCTGGAAATTCCCATTGCAGATATACATGCTCACACCATTTACATGTTACAGCACATGTCATTTCAAATCACTCCAACATGTGCAATTAAGGTGGGAGATTTGTAGAAACAAGGGAGATTATTTAAGACCAGAGCCATATACAACGTTGAGGTCACATGACACCATTCAACCAATTAACTGTAGGTAATAATCAACAGAAACAGAATGTTGTTGAGAAAGCATAATGCCTCAACTCTCTACATATAGCGCAGTGTTTTAGACTTGCTAAAGTTCTTGATAAATTCCACTTCATTAACGCTGTTAGAGGAAAGAGAAGAGGGGAAACTAACCATAACCCACTTCATTAACGCTGTCAGAGGAAAGAAAAGAGGGGAAACTAACCCTAACCCACTTCATTAACGCTGTCAGAGGAAAGAGAAGAGGGGAAACTAACCCTAACCCACTTCAATAACGCTGTTAGAGGAAAGAGAAGAGGGGAAACTAACCCTAACCCACTTCATTAACGCTGTTAGAGGAAAGAAAAGAGGGGAAACTAACCCTAACCCACTTCATTAACGCTGTTAGAGGAAAGAGAAGAGGGGAAACTAACCCTACCCACTTCATTAACGCTGTTAGAGGAAAGAAAAGAGGGGAAACTAACCCTAACCCACTTCATTAACGCTGTTAGAGGAAAGAGAAGAGGGGAAACTAACCCTAACCCACTTCATTAACGCTGTTAGAGGAAAGAAAAGAGGGGAAACTAACCCTAACCCACTTCATTAACGCTGTTAGAGGAAAGAGAAGAGGGGAAACTAACCCTAACCCACTTCATTAACGCTGTTAGAGGAAAGAGAAGAGGGGAAACTAACCCTAACCCACTTCATTAACGCTGTTAGAGGAAAGAAAAGAGGGGAAACTAACCATAACCCACTTCATTAACGCTGTTAGAGGAAAGAAAAGAGGGGAAACTAACCATAACCCACTTCATTAACGCTGTTAGAGGAAAGAAAAGAGGGGAAACTAACCATAACCCACTTCATTAACGCTGTCAGAGGAAAGAAAAGAGGGGAAACTAACCCTAACCCACTTCATTAACGCTGTTAGAGGAAAGAGAAGAGGGGAAACTAACCCTAACCCACTTCATTAACGCTGTTAGAGGAAAGAAAAGAGGGGAAACTAACCCTAACCCACTTCATTAACGCTGTTAGAGGAAAGAAAAGAGGGGAAACTAACCCTAACCCACTTCATTAACGCTGTTAGAGGAAAGAAAAGAGGGGAAACTAACCCTAACCCACTTCATTAACGCTGTTAGAGGAAAGAGAAGAGGGGAAACTAACCCTAACCCACTTCATTAACGCTGTCAGAGGAAAGAAAAGAGGGGAAACTAACCCTAACCCACTTCATTAACGCTGTTAGAGGAAAGAGAAGAGGGGAAACTAACCCTAAGCCACTTCATTAACGCTGTTAGAGGAAAGAGAAGAGGGGAAACTAACCCTAACCCACTTCATTAACGCTGTCAGAGGAAAGAGAAGAGGGGAAACTAACCCTAACCCACTTCATTAACGCTGTTAGAGGAAAGAGAAGAGGGGAAACTAACCCTAACCCACTTCATTAACGCTGTTAGAGGAAAGAGAAGAGGGGAAACTAACCATAACCCACTTCATTAACGCTGTCAGAGGAAAGAGAAGAGGGGAAACTAACCCTAAGCCACTTCATTAACGCTGTTAGAGGAAAGAGAAGAGGGGAAACTAACCATAACCCACTTCATTAACGCTGTCAGAGGAAAGAAAAGAGGGGAAACTAACCCTAACCCACTTCATTAACGCTGTTAGAGGAAAGAAAAGAGGGGAAACTAACCCTAACCCACTTCATTAACGCTGTTAGAGGAAAGAGAAGAGGGGAAACTAACCCTAACCCACTTCATTAACGCTGTCAGAGGAAAGAGAAGAGGGGAAACTAACCATAACCCACTTCATTAACGCTGTCAGAGGAAAGAAAAGAGGGGAAACTAACCCTAACCCACTTCATTAACGCTGTCAGAGGAAAGAAAAGAGGGGAAACTAACCATAACCCACTTCATTAACGCTGTTAGAGGAAAGAAAAGAGGGGAAACTAACCATAACCCACTTCATTAACGCTGTCAGAGGAAAGAAAAGAGGGGAAACTAACCCTAACCCACTTCATTAACGCTGTCAGAGGAAAGAAAAGAGGGGAAACTAACCATAACCCACTTCATTAACGCTGTTAGAGGAAAGAAAAGAGGGGAAACTAACCCTAACCCACTTCATTAACGCTGTTAGAGGAAAGAGAAGAGGGGAAACTAACCCTAACCCACTTCATTAACGCTGTCAGAGGAAAGAGAAGAGGGGAAACTAACCCTAAGCCACTTCATTAACGCTGTTAGAGGAAAGAGAAGAGGGGAAACTAACCCTAACCCACTTCATTAACGCTGTCAGAGGAAAGAAAAGAGGGGAAACTAACCCTAACCCACTTCATTAACGCTGTTAGAGGAAAGAGAAGAGGGGAAACTAACCCTAACCCACTTCATTAACGCTGTTAGAGGAAAGAGAAGAGGGGAAACTAACCCTAACCCACTTCATTAACGCTGTTAGAGGAAAGAAAAGAGGGGAAACTAACCCTAACCCACTTCATTAACGCTGTTAGAGGAAAGAAAAGAGGGGAAACTAACCCTAACCCACTTCATTAACGCTGTTAGAGGAAAGAAAAGAGGGGAAACTAACCCTAACCCACTTCATTAACGCTGTTAGAGGAAAGAGAAGAGGGGAAACTAACCCTAACCCACTTCATTAACGCTGTTAGAGGAAAGAGAAGAGGGGAAACTAACCATAACCCACTTCATTAACGCTGTTAGAGGAAAGAAAAGAGGGGAAACTAACCCTAACCCACTTCATTAACGCTGTTAGAGGAAAGAGAAGAGGGGAAACTAACCCTACCCACTTCATTAACGCTGTTAGAGGAAAGAAAAGAGGGGAAACTAACCCTAACCCACTTCATTAACGCTGTTAGAGGAAAGAGAAGAGGGGAAACTAACCCTAACCCACTTCATTAACGCTGTTAGAGGAAAGAAAAGAGGGGAAACTAACCCTAACCCACTTCATTAACGCTGTTAGAGGAAAGAGAAGAGGGGAAACTAACCCTAACCCACTTCATTAACGCTGTTAGAGGAAAGAGAAGAGGGGAAACTAACCCTAACCCACTTCATTAACGCTGTTAGAGGAAAGAAAAGAGGGGAAACTAACCATAACCCACTTCATTAACGCTGTCAGAGGAAAGAAAAGAGGGGAAACTAACCCTAACCCACTTCATTAACGCTGTTAGAGGAAAGAGAAGAGGGGAAACTAACCCTAACCCACTTCATTAACGCTGTTAGAGGAAAGAAAAGAGGGGAAACTAACCCTAACCCACTTCATTAACGCTGTTAGAGGAAAGAGAAGAGGGGAAACTAACCCTAACCCACTTCATTAACGCTGTCAGAGGAAAGAGAAGAGGGGAAACTAACCCTAACCCACTTCATTAACGCTGTTAGAGGAAAGAGAAGAGGGGAAACTAACCCTACCCACTTCATTAACGCTGTCAGAGGAAAGAGAAGAGGGGAAACTAACCCTAACCCACTTCATTAACGCTGTCAGAGGAAAGAAAAGAGGGGAAACTAACCATAACCCACTTCATTAACGCTGTTAGAGGAAAGAGAAGAGGGGAAACTAACCCTAACCCACTTCATTAACGCTGTTAGAGGAAAGAGAAGAGGGGAAACTAACCCTAACCCACTTCATTAACGCTGTCAGAGGAAAGAAAAGAGGGGAAACTAACCATAACCCACTTCATTAACGCTGTTAGAGGAAAGAGAAGAGGGGAAACTAACCCTAACCCACTTCATTAACGCTGTTAGAGGAAAGAAAAGAGGGGAAACTAACCCTAACCCACTTCATTAACGCTGTTAGAGGAAAGAGAAGAGGGGAAACTAACCATAACCCACTTCATTAACGCTGTCAGAGGAAAGAAAAGAGGGGAAACTAACCCTAAAGGACATCTCCACATTCTCACCCCCCCAGATCTCCATCTTGTCATCGTACGTTCCGATGTGTTCAAAATACTTCTTGGAGATGGAGAAGAGACCACCGGCAAACGTTGGAGTTCTGAAGGAACAGACCCGTAGAGGTGACACATGGTGTCAATGCAATGCAAAAGCATGAGATAATATTGTATTACACCGAGTGTACAAAACATTAAGAACGCCTTCCTAATATTGAGTTGCACCCCACCCCCCCCCTCTTTTGCCCTCAGAACAGCCTCAATTCGTTGGGGGCCTCGAAAGCGTTCCACAGGGATGCTGGCCCATGTTGACTCCAATGCTTCCCACAGTTGTGTCAAGTTTGCTGGATGTCTTTTGGGTGCTGGGCCATTCTTGATACGCACGGGGAAACTGTGGATCGTGAAAAACTCAGCAGCATTGCAGTGTTTGACACACACCGGTGCGCCTGGCACCAACTACAATACCCCGTTCAAAAGGAACATATCTTTTGTCTTGCCCATTCAACCTCTGAATGGCACACATACACAATCCATGTCTCAATTGTCCCTAGGCTTAAAAATATTGATTTAACCCGTCTTCTCCATGCACCTACACCGATTGAAGTGGATTTAACAAGTGACCATAGCTTTCACCTGGTCATTCTGTCATAGAAAGAGCAGGTGTTCATATTGTTTTGTACACTCCATGTATATGGCTGTTTTAGACTAGGCATTTGATATATTCCACTTTATTAACACTGTTTGAAAGCATGAGATAATATTGTGTAAAGTGTTACTGTAATATTGAAGTTACTATACATACTGAATTGTGAGCTTTTCATTAACATCACTATGCAGGGGGTTAAATAAAGGGTAAATTAAATAAATGATGTAAATTATGTTTGGTGGGTCCCCAGCCCTTACTTGACGGGGTAGGTCTCGTCTTTGCGTCTGTTCCTCTCCTGCACGGGAATGCCCTCCCAGCCGAAGGTGAGGCTCCAGTCAAAGTTTCCTCTGTTCTGGGCCTTAGAGGTGGCTACAGGCTTGTTGAAGGCAAAGTTATTCAGGTTGATGGTGGTGATTTCTGGGCTGACCACAGCTGTCGGCTCCTCTACGATACGAGCAAGCAGGGGCTCCAGCCAGCCATGGAAACACTCACCTGGGAGGGGAGAGGAGGGTGAGAGGAGGGGAGAGGAGGGTGAGAGGAGGGTGAGAGGAGGGGAGAGGAGGGTGAGAGGAGGGTGAGAGGAGGGTGAGAGGAGGGGAGAGGAGGGGAGGGGAGGGTGAGAGGAGGGGAGAGGAGGGTGAGAGGAGGGTGAGAGGAGGGTGAGAGGAGGGGAGAGGAGGGGAGAGGAGGGTGAGAGTAGGGTGAGAGTAGGGTGAGAGGAGGGTGAGAGGAGGGGAGAGGAGGGTGAGAGGAGGGGAGAGGAGGGTGAGAGGAGGGTGAGAGGAGGGGAGAGGAGGGGAGGGGAGGGTGAGAGGAGGGTGAGAGGAGGGGAGAGGAGGGGAGGGGAGGGTGAGAGGAGGGGAGAGGAGGGGAGAGGAGGGTGAGAGGAGGGTGAGAGGAGGGGAGGGTGAGAGGAGGGGAGAGGAGGGTGAGAGGAGGGGAGGGGAGGGTGAGAGGAGGGGAGAGGAGGGTGAGAGGAGGGGAGAGGAGGGGAGAGGAGGGGAGGGGAGGGTGAGAGGAGGGGAGAGGAGGGTGAGAGAAGGGGAGAGGAGGGTGAGAGGAGGGTGAGAGGAGGGTGAGAGGAGGGGAGGGGAGGGTGAGAGGAGGGGAGAGGAGGGTGAGAGGAGGGGAGAGGAGGGGAGAGGAGGGGAGGGGAGGGTAAGAGGAGGGGAGAGGAGGGTGAGAGGAGGGGAGAGGAGGGTGAGAGGAGGGGAGAGGAGGGGAGAGGAGGGTGAGAGGAGGGGAGAGGAGGGTGAGAGGAGGGGAGAGGAGGGTGAGAGGAGGGGAGAGGAGGGTGAGAGGAGGGTGAGAGGAGGGGAGAGGAGGGTGAGAGGAGGGGAAAGGAGGAGAGAGGAGGGTGAGAGGAGGGGAGAGGAGGGGGAGAGGAGGGGAGAGGAGGGTGAGAGGAGGGGAAAGGAGGGGAGAGGAGGGTGAGAGGAGGGGAGAGGAGGGTGAGAGGAGGGGAGAGGAGGGTGAGAGGAGGGTGAGAGGAGGGGAGAGGAGGGTGAGAGGAGGGTTAGAGGAGGGTGAGAGGAGGGTGAGAGGAGGGTGAGAGGAGGGTGAGAGGAGGGGAGAGGAGGGTGAAAGGAGGGGAGAGGAGGGTGAGAGGAGGGGAGAGGAGGGTGAGAGGAGGGTGAGAGGAGGGGAAAGGAGGGGAGAGGAGGGTGAGAGGAGGGGAAAGGAGGGGAGAGGAGGGGAGAGGAGGGTGAGAGGAGGGGAGAGGAGGGGAGGGGAGGGTGAGAGGAGGGGAGAGGAGGGTGAGAGGAGGGTGAGAGGAGGGTGAGAGGAGGGTGAGAGGAGGGGAGAGGAGGGGAGAGGAGGGTGAGAGGAGGGGAGAGGAGGGTGAGAGGTGGGGAGAGGAGGGGAGAGGAGGGTGAGAGGAGGGGAGAGGAGGGTGAGAGGAGGGGAGAGGAGGGGAGAGGAGGGGAGAGGAGGGGAGAGGAGGGGAGAGGAGGGTGAGAGGAGGGGAAAGGAGGGGAGAGGAGGGTGAGAGGAGGGGAGAGGAGGGGAGAGGAGGGGAGAGGAGGGTGAGAGGAGGGGAAAGGAGGGGAGAGGAGGGTGAGAGGAGGGGAGAGGAGGGGAGAGGAGGGGAGAGGAGGGTGAGAGGAGGGGAGAGGAGGGGAGAGGAGGGTGAGAGGAGGGGAGAGGAGGGGAGAGGAGGGTGAGAGGAGGGGAAAGGAGGGGAGAGGAGGGTGAGAGGAGGGGAGAGGAGGGGAGAGGAGGTGAGAGGAGGGTGAGAGGAGGGTGAGAGGAGGGGAAAGGAGGGGAGAGGAGGGTGAGAGGAGGGGAGAGGAGGGGAGAGGAGGGGAGAGGAGGGGAGAGGAGGGTGAGAGGAGGGGAGAGGAGGGTGAGAGGAGGGGAGAGGAGGGGAGAGGAGGGGGAGAGGAGGGGAGAGGAGGGTGAGAGGAGGGTGAGAGGAGGGTGAGAGGAGGGGAGAGGAGGGGAGAGGAGGGTGAGAGGAGGGTGAGAGGAGGGGAGAGGAGGGGAGAGGAGGGTGAGAGGAGGGGAGAGGAGGGGAGGGGAGGGTGAGAGGAGGGTGAGAGGAGGGGAGAGGAGGGTGAGAGGAGGGTGAGAGGGGAGAGGAGGGGAGAGGAGGGTGAGAGGAGGGTGAGAGGAGGGGAGAGGAGGGGAGAGGAGGGTGAGAGGAGGGGAGAGGAGGGGAGAGGAGGGTGAGAGGAGGGTGAGAGGAGGGGAGAGGAGGGGAGAGGAGGGGAGAGGAGGGGAGAGGAGGGTGAGAGGAGGGGAGAGGAGGGGAGGGGAGGGTGAGAGGAGGGTGAGAGGAGGGGAGAGGAGGGTGAGAGGAGGGTGAGAGGAGGGGAGAGGAGGGGAGAGGAGGGTGAGAGGAGGGTGAGAGGAGGGTGAGAGGAGGGGAGAGGAGGGGAGAGGAGGGTGAGAGGAGGGGAGAGGAGGGGAGAGGAGGGGAGAGGAGGTGAGAGGAGGTGAGAGGAGGGTGAGAGGAGGGGAGAGGAGGGTGAGAGGAGGGGAGAGGAGGGTGAGAGGAGGGGAGAGGAGGGTGAGAGGAGGGTGAGAGGAGGGGAGAGGAGGGGAGAGGAGGGTGAGAGGAGGGGAGAGGAGGGGAGAGGAGGGTGAGAGGAGGGGAGAGGAGAGGAGGGTGAGAGGAGGGGAGAGGAGGGGAGGGGAGGGTGAGAGGAGGGGAGAGGAGGGTGAGAGGAGGGGAGAGGAGAGGAGGGTGAGAGGAGGGGAGAGGAGGGGAGAGGAGGGTGAGAGGAGGGTGAGAGGAGGGGAGAGGAGGGTGAGAGGAGGGGAGAGGAGGGGAGAGGAGGGTGAGAGGAGGGGAGAGGAGAGGAGGGTGAGAGGAGGGTGAGAGGAGGGGAGAGGAGGGTGAGAGGAGGGTGAGAGGAGGGGAGAGGAGGGGAGAGGAGGGGAGAGGAGGGGAGAGGAGGGTGAGAGGAGGGTGAGAGGAGGGGAGAGGAGGGTGAGAGGAGGGGAGAGGAGGGGAGAGGAGAGGAGGGTGAGAGGAGGGGAGAGGAGGGGAGAGGAGGGTGAGAGGAGGGGAGAGGAGGGGAGAGGAGGGGAGAGGAGGGTGAGAGGAGGGGGAGAGGAGGGTGAGAGGAGGGGAGAGGAGGGGAGAGGAGAGGAGGGTGAGAGGAGGTGAGAGGAGGGGAGAGGAGGGGAGAGGAGAGGAGGGGAGAGGAGAGGAGAGGAGGGTGAGAGGAGGGGAGAGGAGGGGAGAGGAGGGGAGAGGAGAGGAGGGGAGAGGAGGGGAGAGGAGAGGAGGGGAGAGGAGGGTGAGAGGAGGGGAGAGGAGGGGAGAGGAGGGGAGGGGAGGGGAGGGGAGGGGAGGGTGAGAGGAGGGGAGAGGAGGGGAGAGGAGGGTGAGAGGAGGGGGAGAGGAGGGGAGAGGAGGGGAGAGGAGGGGAGAGGAGGGTGAGAGGAGGGTGAGAGGAGGGGAGAGGAGGGGAGAGGAGGGTGAGAGGAGGGTGAGAGGAGGGGAGAGGAGGGGAGAGGAGGGGAGAGGAGGGTGAGAGGAGGGGAGAGGAGGGTGAGAGGAGGGGAGGGGAGGGTGAGAGGAGGGTGAGAGGAGGGGAGAGGAGGGGAGAGGAGGGTGAGAGGAGGGGAGAGGAGGGGAGAGGAGGGTGAGAGGAGGGGAGAGGAGGGTGAGAGGAGGGGAGGGGAGGGTGAGAGGAGGGTGAGAGGAGGGGAGAGGAGGGGAGAGGAGGGTGAGAGGAGGGTAGTGTTCAGATTCTTTCTTTTTTTTCTTTTTCTTTTTTTACAACAAAAGTACAAAAAGGAGGTTCAGCTGATAAACGCTGTGGAACATTGCAGATAGAGATGTTATGAATGAAGCTGACTCCATTTCCAATTCTACATGACAGAACATCATATACACTCTCGACACAATACTTTTCTATTTGAATGTTGTGCAACGTTGCATGTGCATGTTGCACATGGCTAGTCGAACGCAGAACTCGTCATTGAGACAACGCTGAAACACCAATCCATTGGGCGAGTCAGTGCTACATTTTCATTTGTGCCGAAATCAAAATGAAATGACAGTTATCGTGCAAACTCAGCAGGCCTTGGTGTGAAGGTTAGTTCTGAAGGATTCGTTGCCATAGAAAGGGCACTGACAGATTTTTCACCTTGTCGTCTCTGTGACTCAAACTAGCCACCTTTCGGTTACTGGCCCAACTTTCTAACCGCTAGGTTAAGTTACCTATGCTAACTCCTCAAACCTGCTTCGTAGGATAAACTCAGTGGCCACTTTATTATGTACACGTTTACAAAAATGTTTCGCTCCTACAGACAGTGAGTCACGTGGCCACGACTTGCTATATAAAGCAGGCAGACAGGCGTCGGGCCATTCAGCTACTATTTGATTGAACGTTAGAATGGGCATAACAAGTGACCTAAGCAACTTTGAGCATGGTACTGTATGATCGTCAGTGCCAGGCTCGCCGGTTCCAGTATCTCAGAAACAGCCGGTCTCCTGGGCTTTTCACACAGAACAAAACAGTACCTACTTTATCCTCCAATGTGTCCCTTGTCTACTGCTCTTCAATCACAAGCTGCGTCTCCGAGAATGTTGCGACAAACAAAACATCCATCAAGTCAACGGCGAAAACAGCTCGTTGATGAGAGATCGAAGGAGAAAAGCAAGAATCGGTCAAGCTAACAAGCGGACCACAAACAGTGGTGTGCAGAACGGCATCCCGGAATGCACAACTTGTTGTTCCTTGTCATGGATGGGCTATTGCAGCAGACGACCACACTGGGTTCCACTCCCTATCAAGAACAAGAAGCAGCAGCTCCAGTGGGCACGCAATCACCAACACTGGACAATTGAGGAGTGGAAAAACTTTGCCTGGTCCAAAGAATCCCGGTTCCTGTTGCGTCATGCTGATGGCAGAGTCAGGATTTGGTGTAATCAGCATGAGTTCATGGCCCCATCCTGCCTGGTGTCGACGGTACAGGCTGGTGGCGGTAGTATAATGGTGTGGGGAAGATTTTCCTGGTCCCTTGATACCAATTGAGCAACGGGGGTTGCTAGGGGGTCTGACCTGGTACTACCTAATAAACTGACATGCAATGCCTTTATCACCTTGTATCTGGATTTATAGTCCACTTGACATCTCTCTAAGCATACGTGAGTGGAATGGTGTCGCACATCTAGGTTCTAGCAGGGTAACCCGAATAACAGGTTTCAACTGTTGACTACCAAGAGAACCCCAATCTACAACGGACAACTAACTGAGACAAACCGACTAGTCCTGACCTAAGGCCACTAACCACTATTTTCTTTATCAGTGTTCTTTCCTGATAGTTTCTGGTTGAAAACACACATCTACACAGGACCTTTTAAATCAGAAGGTTTGTGTGGGCGGGACTTTCAACTTTCCATAGTGACATCACTTTGCAGTAAATTGGTTAATAGACCAATAACAAAAAGAGTTCCAAACCTCTGCCAATAACAGCTAGTTTTCCCCCTTCCACTCAGACCACTTTTTTGCTGAAAAGCTATTTTTGACCATTTTAATGGAAATCTTTTACAGTAAGGTAATTCCTTGTTGCCCAAATTATTTGATATAAAAACTGCTGCATTGGGTCTTTTTCCCAATATTGGTATTTGGGACTCCAACATTTCTGCTTTTGCTCTAGCACTAACACACTTCATTACACTAATCAAGTCATCAATTTGATGATCTCAATCAGGTGTATGAGGTGCGAGGGCAACAACTCTAATGTCCACCCCTTTGAGTCCCGAGGACCAGGACCAGGAAACACTGCTTTAAAGAACTCAATATAAATATCACAGGCAGACAGCAGGGAAACTTCTTGGTACAAACATTAACACATTAGAAAATCTACCACATACCTTTAACACTTTACAATAATATATACATAAAATGATTTATAAAGGGTTTAAAAGTAGTTTATAAACTCAGTTATTAGATTATAGGTAGTTCATCTGTACTAAACATTATAAAAAAATACAGATGTAGCACAATGGTTGTAAATGGATTGATCTCATGGGAACCATTTGACCCCCTCCACCTATCCTTCCATTTTTTTTTTCAGTTAAGAACACATTCTTATTTTCAATGACGGCCTAGGAACAGTGGGTTAACTGCCTGTTCAGGGGCAGAAGGACCAGATTTGACCCCCTCCACCTATCCTTCCATTTGACCCCCTCCACCTATCCTTCCATTTGACCCCCTCCACCTATCTTTCCATTTGACCCCTCCACCTATCCTTCCATTTGACCCCCTCTACCTATCCTTCCATTTGACCCCCTCCACCAATCCTTCCATTTGACCCCCTCCACCTATCCTTCCATTTGACCCCCTCCACCTATCCTTCCATTTGACCCCCTCCACCTATCTTTCCATTTGACCCCCTCCACCTATCCTTCCATTTGACCCCCTCCACCTATCCTTCCATTTGACCCCCTCCACCTATCTTTCCATTTGACCCCCTCCACCTATCTTACCATTTGACCCCTCCACCTATCCTTCCATTTGACCCCCTCTACCTATCCTTCCATTTGACCCCCTCCACCAATCCTTCCATTTGACCCCCTCCACCAATCCTTCCATTTGACCCCCTCCACCAATCCTTCCATTTGACCCCCTCCACCTATCTTTCCATTTGACCCCCTCCACCTATCTTACCATTTGACCCCTCCACCTATCCTTCCATTTGACCCCCTCTACCTATCCTTCCATTTGACCCCCTCCACCAATCCTTCCATTTGACCCCCTCCACCAATCCTTCCATTTGACCCCCTCCACCAATCCTTCCATTTGACCCCCTCCACCTATCCTTCCATTTGACCCCCTCCACCTATCCTTCCATTTGACCCCCTCCACCTATCTTTCCATTTGACCCCTCCACCTATCCTTCCATTTGACCCCCTCCCCCTATCCTTCCATTTGACCCCCTCTACCTATCCTTCCATTTGACCCCCTCCACCAATCCTTCCATTTGACCCCCTCCACCAATCCTTCCATTTGACCCCCTCCACCTATCTTTCCATTTGACCCCCTCCACCTATCTTACCATTTGACCCCTCCACCAATCCTTCCATTTGACCCCCTCCACCTATCCTTCCATTTGACCCCCTCCACCTATCCTTCCATTTGACCCCTCCACCTATCTTTCCATTTGACCCCTCCCCCTATCCTTCCATTTTACCCCCTCCACCTAGGTAGGATGAGGAGGTCGTGGCTTGATTTGAAACCATACCAACTCTTGCATATACAGTAGCTAGTCACAGTGTGCATCCAGGAAGGAGAGTGTCTGTCCCTGGGCCTCCCATTCCCTGGGCCAGTATTCATTAATTCATTCATCCACCCATCACTACTCACAGTGTGCGTCCAGGAAGGTGAGACTCTCTCAATGGGCCACCCAGAATTCATTCTTTCATCCAACCATCACTACTCACAGTGTGCGTCCAGGAAGGTGAGTGTCTGTCCCAGTGCCCCTCTGGCCCCCAGGAGCCTGGCTGTGATCAGGCCCTTCCTCTCCTGCTGTCTCACCACCTTCACTATATTCAGCTGTTTCACATACTCATCCAGCCGAGTCCCTAGGTGCTCTGGTAGGAAGAAGGAAACACATACCTGATATTAAATTATTTTCTTCAGGTGGTCTGGAGCATGGGGCTTAATGACAGAAGGTTAATGCTGCGTTCATAAAACGCCTATTGGCGAAATGGCAAGCAAGCTGCGTCAACCATAAACTAAAAGTACAGCTATCATGCTCGTAAACAAATGATAGTGTTGAAAAACCATATTAATAGATCATGTTATAATGTTTTGTTGTTGTTTATTGCCGAAAACGCTTTTGGAGGTAATTTCCTTAGTACTGTATGTGACGTCTGAGTTCAGCATGTGGGAGAAATCTGAGCTCAGCCATGATAGACGTATTTTCCACGGGTTAGAGGGGCATTCAAGTGAAATTTTCCCGGTCGTATACTTGTATTTACAAGATGTTATGAACACAGCATTAGAACAACATCTCTAGGGAACTGACAGAGAGCAGGGGTGTGTTCATAGGACTGTAACCACATGCTGTCTAAATGTGATGGCATAGGACTGTAACCACATGCTGTCTAAATGTGATGGCATAGGACTGTAACCACATGCTGTCAAAATGTGATGGCATAGGACTGTAACCACATGCTGTCTAAATGTGATGGCATAGGACTGTAACCACATGCTGTCAAAATGTGATGGCATAGGACTGTAACCACATGCTGTCTAAATGTGATGGCATAGGACTGTAACCACATGCTGTCTAAATGTGATGGCATAGGACTGTAACCACATGCTGTCTAAATGTGATGGCATAGGACTGTAACCACATGCTGTCAAAATGTGATGGCATAGGACTGTAACCACATGCTGTCTAAATGTGATGGCATAGGACTGTAACCACATGTTGTCTAAATGTGATGGCATAGGACTGTAACCACATGCTGTCTAAATGTGATGGCATAGGACTGTTACCACATGCTGTCTAAATGTGATGGCATAGGACTGTAACCACATGCTGTCTAAATGTGATGGCATAGGACTGTAACCACATGCTGTCTAAATGTGATGGCATAGGACTGTAACCACATGCTGTCAAAATGTGATGGCATAGGACTGTAACCACATGCTGTCTAAATGTGATGGCATAGGACTGTAACCACATGCTGTCTAAATGTGATGGCATAGGACTGTAACCACATGCTGTCTAAATGTGATGGCATAGGACTGTAACCACATGCTGTCTAAATGTGATGGCATAGGACTGTTACCACATGCTGTCTAAATGTGATGGCATAGGACTGTAACCACATGCTGTCTTAATGTGATGGCATAGGACTGTTACCACATGCTGTCTAAATGTGATGGCATAGGCCTGTTACCACATGCTGTCTAAATGTGATGGCATAGGCCTGTTACCACATGCTGTCTAAATGTGATGGCATAGGACTGTAACCACATGCTGTCTAAATGTGATGGCATAGGACTGTTACCACATGCTGTCTAAATGTGATGGCATAGGACTGTAACCACATGCTGTCTAAATGTGATGGCATAGGAATGTTACCACATGCTGTCTAAATGTGATGGCATAGGAATGTTACCACATGCTGTCTAAATGTGATGGCATAGGAATGTTACCACATGCTGTCTAAATGTGATGGCATAGGAATGTTACCACATGCTGTCTAAATGTGATGGCATAGGAATGTTACCACATGCTGTCTAAATGTGATGGCATAGGAATGTTACCACATGCTGTCTAAATGTGATGGCATAGGAATGTTACCACATGCTGTCTAAATGTGATGGCATAGGAATGTTACCACATGCTGTCTAAATGTGATGGCATAGGAATGTTACCACATGCTGTCTAAATGTGATGGCATAGGAATGTTACCACATGCTGTCTAAATGTGATGGCATAGGACTGTAACCACATGCTGTCTAAATGTGATGGCATAGGAATGTTACCACATGCGACCACATCCAGTCATATTTAGAAAAGACGGTCGTTAAAACAGGGAGATTAAACTGAACCGATACAGACGGGAGGAGATAGAATGCGGTTCCAAGGTCCAGGAGCAGTTATACTGTAGTTAACCAACCCTCCTCTTTTAGTCTTTATTACTGACGCTATGCCAAAGTCACTTCCTGTTCATAAGGGAACACCCAGTTTCAGAATGAGATGATCACAGTCATTGACACGTTAACAGTCTAATAATAATAGTAGGCTGCGTTTACACAGGCAGCAATATTTTCCCCACTCATTGGTCTTTTGACCAATCTCATCAGATGTTTTCACATCAGATATTTTTCAGATCCAATTGGTCAAAAGACCAATAAGTGAAAAAGATCTGAATTGAGCTGCTTGGGTAAAGGAAGTCACACATGCTTTGCTCTGAAACGGAGTTGTGATCCATAGACAAGAAATCGAAGAACGCGCTCAGAAACAAGGAATTAATTTAATTATCTATGGCAAAATGCTTGGATAAGATGTGTCCTAATGAACGACCCAGGCCCCGCAGTATGTTTTACTCTAAGAGCCGGTGGTGTCAAGCAAGGCCTAGTGGCGTCAAGCTCTAAACCAAGGCCTATCTATCTCCTACTCTTAGTCCACCCATGGTGTCAGGCTCCAGTTCTTGAGCCCTCATGCCCACCTGTGGTGCTGGCATGGTCCACTAATCAATTATACAAATTGATCAATTATCACTGCCCTAAGTTTTGCCCCATGTCATTAAGAGGACTGTAGCTAGGCAACTGTAAAGCCCTGAAAGATTCCAACCTGCAGTGCTGGCGTCGTCCACCATGATGATCTCAGTGAGCAGGGCAGCAGGGGAGGTGTGGAGGACACTGTAGACTGTACGCAGCAGGGTGGACCAGGCCTCGTTGTGGAACACTATGATTACACTGGTGGTGGGGAGAGGAGGGCAGCGGCGGAACTTACGCTCCACACACCTGGGAAGAAAAGAAAGGGCAAGACTGTGTCAAATCAAACCAAATTGTATTTGTCACATGCGTCGCAAACAGATTTAGACTAACAGTGAACTGCTTAATTATTGGCCCTTCCCTACAATTTAGAGAGAACATGTTTTAAATAATAACACAAGGAATAAATCCACAATGAGTAACGATAACTTGGCTATATATACAGAGTACCAGTACCGAGTTGATGTGCAGTGGTACGAGGTAGATATATAGATTTAGGTAAAGTGACTAGGCAACAGGATAGACAAAACAGTAGCTGCAGCGTATGGGATGAGTCAAAAGAGTTATTGTCAAAAATAGGTCATTGTAGATAGTCTGGGTAGCTATTGATGAATTATTTAACAAACTACTTTGTAGTCTTATGGCTTGGGGGTAGAAGCTGTTTAGGGTCCTGTTGGTTTCAGACCTGTCACAACACCACTGATTGGCATCAAATGCATTAATTTGCATTCCACAAATTAACTTTAAAAAAAGGCACACCTGTTAATTGAAATGCATTCCACGTGACTACCTCATGAAGTTGGTTGAGAGAATGCCAAGAGTGTGCAAAGCTGTCATCAAGGCAAAGGGTGGCCATTTGAAGAATCTCAAATATGAAATATATTTTGATTTTTTTAACACTTTTTGGGTTACTACATGATTCCATATGTGTTATTTCATAGTTTTGATGTCTTCACCATTATTCTACAATGTTGAAAAGAGTAAAAAATAAAGACAAACCCTTGAATGAGTAGGTGTCCTAAAACTTTTGACCGGTAGTATAACCAAAGTGATTGAAATATAACTTGAAAGCTTTTAGGAAAAAACAGTCAGTCTAAAAGCATTGGATTGGAGGAGACATGGGCTAATGGGAGCTTCTACCACATTTATTACACAAGCCATGTCCTTCCAAATCAGTGAAGGGAAGTGAACAAGAAGGAGAGATAATTGGGACATAGTCTTACTCTGGTGGCCGGGTGTCGTCTCCTAGGCTACGGCTGAGGGAGATCCTGTCGGAGGAGAACTGGTTGAAACAGTTAACAGTCATCCCATCTTCCTTCTCTTTCTCCTCCTCTGGTGTCATCTTGTCTTTCTCATAGCCTGTCCCATCTGCCCCGGGCCCCTGGGGGTCCTGTTGGGGCCTCTCCAGGACTGGCTTCAACTCTGCTTGGCTGTAGTGACCTGGAGGACAGTTGCGGTCTGAGGTGGCCTGCTGCTCCTCTACTGGTGGAGGCTGGGGAGCTCCAATCTGGAAGCCCAGGTTATTATTTGTTTTCTTCATTTTATTTAAATTATTATATAATGCAAGAAAAATAAAACAAAAGCCCACCCACTGTACTACTCTAGCCCCCCCCACCAAAAGGACTCATAAAGGTACCTGGAAGCCCAGGTTGTTGACTGCTCCTCGGACCATCACCAGCACTCTCTCCTTGCGTTCCACCAGGTCTTGGAACCAGGGGTCCTGGACAGAGTTGGAGCTGATACCCACGTCTTTCTGGAGGATGACAAGGACAACCATAAACAGAGTCCCCCCAGCCAGGGCCAGCTTCAGGAGGGACAAGCGCCGACGCAGGAACAGACGCATGGTGGTGGGTCAATGCAAAATGGCCGCTGCTGGAAAGAGGGGGGAGAAAATAGATAGTTAATTTAAAACTGGAGGTATTATTTAGTAATGGCAGCAAAGAGCTATTCAAGAATATCTGCAATTTTCTTAAATATTTTCATTACCAAGGTGAATCTATTGCAGTTTTAAAATGTAGTTCTACCCCAAAACAGATGTCTATAATAACTACCTGCCAAATGTCAAAAGATGTGGACCAGTCAGCTCTTCTTAACCAGCCTGTACTATGCGTGTACCTAGCAACTCTCATAGCACTCATCCACTGTCATAGCTACTCTCTCTCTCTCGCTTTCTCTTTCCTGGGTGGACGAGGAGTCCCAGAGGAATAGCCACACACACATACACAACACACACGCGGCGTGAGTAGAGAGAAGAGAGTGACCTATTAACACCTGCTCCAGCCAGAGAACACCCCTGGACTTATTAACACCTGAGAACCACAATATGTCTGTTGTCTTCAATCATTTTTACCATTTTATTGTTGATTTCACTTGGCTGAAGCAACTATGTATTTCAAATGTGTCCACTTTAAATTCAAAATTATACCTGCCTGCACTCACCTGCTCCAGCCAAGAACACACCTGTCCAAGTAAACACCGGTCATACCCTCCCCTCCCCCTCCCGGATGTGCGTGTCACCTTGTGGGCCTTCACCTGTCGGCTGACTGAGCAGCTCCCACACACATTAATGAATGACGCCTCACATAACACACACACGCACACACGACTAATGACAAACACACCTGGATAAATTCAGCTCCACAACTAGCCATTAATTATTTGTTATTTTTCTATTTTATTTGTAATTTTTTACTTCAGTTTATTTCAGTAAATACTTTTAGCAATGATTTTTCTTAAAATTGCATTGTTGTTTAACGGCTTGTAAGTAAACATTTCACTGTAAGGTCTACAACGGCTGTATTCGGTGCATGTGACAAAAAACATTTGATTTTGAATCGTTCCTAGTGAATATGGCTTGGTTTGTGCTGTCGTGACAAATCCATTAGTCATTCAATGGAACTGGCAAGACCACACAAACAGATATTGGACTCAGGCTATTCAACACATCCTGCTTTATGAGGGGCTATCAATCACAACAATGACAGGCTTCGGTGAACACGGCTTAGGACCTCTTAAAAACTCTCATTCATTTAAGCCAGTCCTCTCAAAGAAAACCTACTTCCATCATTGATTCAATACACTCTCGTGGTTCAAGTGCCCAACATTGGCCACACAGAGCACTACTGACTCGAATGTGGAATGTTAACAGTCTGTTTGGCTTGTTTTTATGCTGGACGTCAGTTACATGCCATGTGAAGAAAGAGGACTCTTTCTAGTTCTACTATGTAGTATGGAAAATGTGTTCAGAACAACTTCTAATATAAAGTTTGCCCTTCCAATAAAATGTCATTAATGTTTGAACCGTAAAACAAATAACAATCCAGATGTCAAAATGTTAATATTTTGTTACAAAGTTCTTGGACAACTTTTTTATTAACAAATAATAAACTGAATTTGTACTATAACAATACTGTACTTCAAAGCCATCATTGTATGACTATCAGTGAATGCTAGGCCAAATATAAGTAAGCAAACTACTTCAGGCCGTGATGACACTTTCTCTTCTCCCTCCACTGAACTCTGCAACTCCTTCCTTTAGTTTGTCAAGATCACCAAAATAAACATCACTGACCGATCAATCTGCCTCTGCTGCCCCTCCCCGTCAACCTCCCAACAGTCACCTCTGAAACCGACTCTCCACATTCTCCCCCCATTGACTCTCCCTAGATGTCAAAACTCGTCATGCCATCGAAGATTACAACCTGCTCCCTGGATCCTCTACCCACAGTTCTCATTGAAGCCTGCCTGCCTGCTCTCTGTCCAGATCTTACCTACTGTACATCAACCTCGCCCTCACCCATGGAGCTGTGTCGTCAGACTACAAAACAGCTGCAGTCACCCCCATCTTAAAGAAGGCCAGAGTACAGCGTTGAGATTGCCTGCAATGACAACAAGCTCAGTCCGAAGATGCTGTGACCCACCTCCAAAATCGATCCCGCTCCAGAGTACAGGCCTCGGTGTAACGCTCATTCCTTCGACGATAAACGCGAATCCGACCATCACCCCTGGTGAGACAAAACCGCGACTCGTCAGTGAAGAGCACTTTCTGCCAGTCCTGTCTGGTCCAGCGACGGTGGGTTTGTGCCCATAGGCGACGTTGTTGCCGGTGGAGTCTGGTGAGGACGTGCCTTAAACCAGGCTTACAAGCCCTCAGTCCAGCCTCTCTCAGCCTATTGCAGACAGTCTGAGCACTGATGGAGGGATTGTGCGTTCCTGGTGTAACTCGGGCAGTTGTTGTTGTCATCCTGTATCTGTCCCGCAGGTGTGATGTTCGGATGTACCAATCCTGTGCAGATGTTGTTACACGTGGTCTGCCACTGCGAGGGTGATCAGCTGTCCGTCCTGTCTCCCTGTAGCTATGTCTTAGGCGCCTCACAGTACGGACATAGCACTTTATTGCCCTGGCCACATCTGCAGTCCTCATGCCTCCTTGCAGCATGCCTAAGGCAAGTTCACGCAGATGAGCAGGGACCCTGGGCATCTTTCTTTTTGTGTTTTTCAGAGTCAGTAGAAAGGCCTCTTCAATGTCCTAAGTTTTCATAACTGTGACCTTAATTGCCTACCTTCTGTACGCTGTTAATGTCTTCACGACCGTTCCACAGGTGCATTTTCATTAATTGTTTATGGTTCATTGAACAAGCATGGGGAACAATGTTTAAACCCTTCACAATGAAGATCTGAAGTTATTAGGATTTTTACAAATTAACTTTGAAAGACAGGGTCCTGAAAAAGGGACGTTTCTTTTTTTGCTGAGTTTATCTACCTCAACTACCTGGTGAAGGGCCTGGGTGTTGGGGGCACTCGTACCACTGCACATCAACTCTGTACTGGTACTTTGTGTATATAAAGTTATTGTTACTCATCGTGTATTTTGATATTATTTTGATATAATCTGCACTGTTTGGAAGGGCCGTAACAGGGCTCTGTGCTGGGTCGCCCCCCCCCCCCGGTCAGATCCTCTGCCATTCAACCTTGACTTCCTTTGTTATGCCAACGCCACCCAGAGCTACCTCAGCACCAAGTCCTTCCTCAACCCACCTCTGACCCACATTGAATACTGCCTCTGAAATACAAACCTGAATGCAACACAACTTCCTCAAGCTAAACAGTGACAAAAACCGAACTTCCTCATAGGAACCAAAACCACACTCAGCAAAGTTGGAAACCATTGATGATACCATTGTCTCTCCCTCTCCACACACATGCAACCTTGGCATAATCCTGGACTCCACCCTCTCCTTCGTCCACCATATCCCGACAGACTGTCAAAACCTCATTCTTCCACCTCAGCAGTCAGGTCCTCCCTTTCCTGTCCTGCTGCTGAAAACCTGATCCACGCGTTCATCTCCCATCTCGACAAATGCAACTCAAGCTCCCTCCATAAGCTCCAACTAGCTCTGTTCCACCACAGCAGGCCACCTTGCTGCTTCCCAGGTCCAAGGTCCAGTGTTTTGGTGACAGGGCCTTTTCCCGGGTTGCTCCAACCATGACTGAGACCATCACCATCTTCCAGTCCCTCTTAAAGCCTCACCTGTTCACCATGGCCTAAGCTTAACCCCCCCCCCCCCACACACACACTCCCCCTCTGACACACAACACCTACTCATTCACTCATGCCCTCCATCTTCTCTGTTTCTTTCTGATGTTAGTCTGGTGTTTTGTTTTAATCTCCTTTTTATGTTTAGTTTCTACTGTTGTAAAGCACTATATAAATTGTGTATTATCCAAATAGCACTATGCAGTGAGAATAGGAAGACCACCCATAAATCTGGTTAACCAGTCATTTACATACCGGAAACAGTACAAAGGGTTGGCAACAGCGGTGAGGAGTGATGTATACCATCCATACTACGGCTAGATACTATAGACACCACGTGAACATGAAACTGCAACATTGTTACACTACTATACCAAATAGACTTTTGAAAGTAAATAACCATAGAATTATTGAAGGCACTGTAAGCCCTAAACTGAACTCATTTAATTCCCAAGTAAATTTGAGTGGTTTTTAAACACGTTGCCTCATCTAAGATCTGTTCCAGCTCGTCGTTGTAAGATGATGCTAGAAGCAGGAAATTGGTTGTGACAAAATGATCAGGAAGTATTTGACTATAGCGTATAAAATATGACTAGAGCTAGTTTTAAAAAGTAAGCTTTCCCTTTGTGATTTACACAAACAACAAAATAACTAAATGTATGACATAGGATAAAATAACATAAGCAGCCACTATCCCTATCGTTTCTTGTTGTATAAGTGTCTCACAGGAAATTACATACAGTAACATAACTTTATTGCAATACAAATGTAGCCGTTCTGGTGCATAAGGGAAAAAACCGTTCATAGTACGATACAAGACATATGCAATGATGCGTTGTCTCCCGGAGAGCTTTCTTTCTTACCTTGGAAACTGTTCACAAATTTGAAGAGACAGCTTTGCGACGCTCTTTATTTAGTATTGCAAATAAGATAGACGTAGGTATTCATTTTAAAAGTTTATTTTACTCAGCGCGAAAAGGATACACTAGCACCAACACCGTGGCCTCCCGATTTCCCCTTTGAACCGAACAGGTGCCATTCGTTGAAATGATGAACTGCCGTCTGCAGGGTCCTAAAGAAAACTAACTCCACGTCACTGACACAGAGCGGACTGTGACGGTCCGTCATGTCTATGGGCTTGTCTACCGTTACTTTGCAACCAGGAATACAACTTTAAAACACCTGAAGCCTAGATGAATTTATTCTACATCAAAACCACTCTGATTTTCAAAACGATTAGATTAGCCATTTGGCAGCTGGAAAAATAATTCACATTGTGTCACGTTCTTGAAAATGATCGGACCAAGGCGCAGCGTGAATTGAGTTCCACATCTTTAATTACAAAGTGAAACAAAAATTGACAAAGACCGTGACGACGTAGTGCTCAAACACACTAACACAAACAATATCCCACAAATGCTGGTGGGGAAAAAGCCTACCTAAATATGATCCCCAATTAGAGGCAACGATTACCAGCTGCCTCTAATTGGGAACCACACAAACCACCAACCTAGAAATCTATAAACTACATAACCCCCCCAGTCACGTTCTGATCTAAACACCATAGAGAACAGAGGGCTCTCTATGGTCAGGGCGTGACACATTGTTTAATTAATGCTCAGCATAGAAAGCTGTGGTCTAAGTTAACACAGCCATTACTTCAACATAGTTACATTATTCATGTCAAAGCTATTAAATACCATCTCCACTACTGCCGTCTTGAAACTGTAGACTGATTTATTCTGTTTTGTTCCAAATGGCACCCTATTCCCTATTGCACTAATTTTGACCAAGGCCAATAGGGTTCTGGTTCAAAGTACTGCACTGTATAGGTAATAGGATGCCATTTGGGATTTAACTTCAGACATTGAGAAGCCACTTGCTTGCCTCCATCTCTCAGCTTAATGCACAAGGTCTAAATCTTGATCGCAGACAGTTGATTGACATTGCTTGTGGAACTCTTGTCACGCCCTGGTCTTAGTATTTTGTGTTTTCTTTATTAATTTGGTCAGGCCAGGGTGTGACATGGGTTTTGTGTGTGTGGTGTGTTTTGTCTTGGGGTTTTTGTTAGGTATTGGGTTTGTATTATAGTAGGGGTTTCTAGCATAGTCTATGGCTGTCTGGAGTGGTTCTCAATCAGAGGCAGGTGTTTATCATTGTCTCTGATTGGGAACCATATTTAGGCAGCCATATTCTTTGAGTGTTTCCTGGGTGATTGGTCCTGTCTCTGTTGTCACAAGATAGGCTCAGTCACTTTGTTTTTTTTATTTTTTCCTTGTTAGAGAAGAGAAGAGAAGAGAAGATGAGCCGGGTGTGCCATTCTCCTTGCGGATATGGTGCTAAATCCATCAACACGGTCGGTCCCTGGGATTGGGCTGGCCAACACGATTTGGTTTGCTTGGAAGGAAAAGGAGTTGGAGCCTTTAGGACGGGAAACTTTTGGAAGGACTATATTGATGGGGATTCTAAAGCTGACGGTGAAGGACGTGTTTTGTTTCCAAGGCAACTCGTTGGAGGGAGCATACGACGTGGCGAGGAACAACTTTAGGGTTGTAACTGTCAACATTTACAACCCATACGTTAAGGACGAAGAGGTGAGGGCCTTTCTGGGGAGATACATGGATAACGTCTCCTCAGCAAGGCACCTCAAAGACTCCCTTGGGTTTTGGAATGGGAGGAGAGGCTTCCAGGCCCTCCTCAGGGAGGACCCAAAGGGACATGGTGGCTACCTCCATCCTCCTGCTATGTTCTCCCTGGGGGCTGACAGGGGGATGTTGTTTTATGCACGTCAGCCTCCATTTTGCAGGCGCTGTATGGCCTATGGCCACATCTTCGCCTCGTGCAGCGCAAGAAAATGCAGATTTTGTGGATCTGGGGAGCACGAGGCGAAGGATTGTGACGAGCCTAAGGAGTGCCATGGGTGTGGCTCGTTAGCACACCTGTAGCGGGGGTGCCCGGCTCGTCAGAGGTCATACATGTCTGTGGCTGGGGGGGGGAGCAGGAGCGGGGGATGGGGGAAGAAGAGGAGGGGAAGGAAGCATGCCTCATGACCAGAGTACAGGTCCAGAGGGGAGGGTCGCAAGGAAGGAGGAGGAGCAAGAAGCGGCGGATGGAAGAGAGAAGGAAACGGAAGGCACGGGAGTAGGAGAACCAGGAAAAGCTGCGGAAGAAGGCAAGCAAGTGGAGGAGCATGAGAGAGAAGAAAGCGAGGGAGGAGTGGTGGAGAAGGAGATGGTGGAAGAGCAAGTGGAGTGGGGGGAAAGTGCCCTGGTGGAAGAGATGAGGGGTATGGTGGAGGAGCTGGCGGGGGGGAGGGTGGTAGCTCTCCACTGCCGCCATCACCAAAGAAGAGAATGAAGAGGAGGGTGCGATTGGCCGACAGTGAGAGGGAGGGGATGGTCAAGAGTGATGGGGGTGGGAGAAACCTCTTGGTTGCTGCTGGTTTCCCCAGGCCCTCAACTTCTGTTGGGTGGGGTCACACCTAACAAGACTCAGGACTGGGTACAGGAGGAGGTGGGGAGTTTTTTGTTTGGGGACTCAGCCTCCCCTATTTTTTTCCAAACCAGCTGCAGCACTGGGGAGGAGTGTGGGGGTAGACCCAGGGTGCAGGGCACCCCGGAGCCAAACACTATTCCTGCATCCTGGGTTGGTGAGATGGAGGAAGAGGGGGGGATGTCGGGAGTACGGATGGTGTTTTCATAAGTAGATATGGAGCAGGGGAGCATCGGGTGAGTCTCCTGTTTTTGTTTTTTTCTGTCTGGGTTTAGTATTTGAGTGTATTACATGTTTTTATTTTATTCTTTCATGGGGTCTAATTTTACTTTTGTTAGTTTAAATGTAAGGGGTTTAAGGGATTTTGTTAAGAGGAGGGCGGTTTTTAGTTATTTGGAGGGTGTGGGGTTTGATTTTTGTTTTTTACAGGAGGTTCACCTGAGGGATGGATGGGATGTTAGTAGGTTTAAGAGGGAGTGGGACAAGGGGGAGTCGGTTTGGGGTATTGGGGGGGTGCACTCATCGGGGGTAGGGATTTTGTGTGGGCACAGGGAGATAAAAGTGGAGGGTTCTTTTGTGGTGATGCAGGGGAGGGTTATAGGGGTGGATGTCACGATAAGGGATTGTAAATTTAGATTAGTGGTCTAATCAACTGATCATTTCCAAGGTTTATTTAAGGAAAGGGAAGTAGATGTAGAGCAGGGAAATGTGTTTTTAGAACACTTGTCCAGGCGGTTGCCGGAGGACATTAGAGAAGGGATGGAGGCCCAGATCTCACTAGAAGAGGTTGAGAGCGCTCCTAGGAGGATGGGAAAAGGGAAGGTGCCTGGGATGGATGAGCTGCCGGCTGAGTTTTATCTCAAGATTTGGGGTATACTTGGACCAGTGGTCCTCGAAGTCTTGAAGGCCATCCTCTTAACCCTTTGGTGTTTGCAGATCGGAGAGAATCAGACAGCACCAAATTGCCATCTAATGGGTTTAGAACTTATAACATATAAAACTCCCCCCATATTACTACATCCCGGGGGCATCAATGGCTGTTGGTGTGCTGTCACTTTTATATAAGAAGGGGGAAGTAACAGACCTTGGCAACTGGCGGCCGTTGACCATGCTGTGTGTAGATTACAAGCTACTTGCAAAGGTTTTAGCAGACCGGTTGCGCACAGCCCTTCCCTACGTAGTCCATGAGGATCAGACGTGCGGGGTAGAGGGCCGCTCTATTAGATGGAACCTACAGTTAATCAGGGACTCCATCACTTGGGTTGAAGATAGAGGACTGCCTTTAATGGTAGCAGCGCTAGATCAGGCGAAAGCATTTGATCGCGTGAATAGATCCTTTTTATTCAGAGTGTTAGGTCGATTAGGATTTGGGGAGAAGTTCATAGGATGGATTTGTACATTATATGTCGGAGCGGGGTGCCGAGTTAGTGTAAATAGTCACTTGGGTGACGTTTTTGACCTATCGTCTGGGGTCAGGCAGGGGTGCCCACTCTCAGCTCTCCTCTTCATTCTGTACATGGAGCCTCTGGGGGCTGCCATTAGGGCAGACACAGGGGTGGAAGGCTTGTTGATCCCTGGAAGTGGTGGGCTGCGTGTTAAGATGACGCAGTACTCCGACGACACTTCCTTGCTGCTGTGCAAGGACTCGTGCCTGACAAGGTCCCTTGCCATCTTTGGGGATTTCACCCGAGCGTCGGCAGCGGTTCTGAACCATGCAAAGTCTTCCGTCAAGTTTTTCGGAAGATGGCGCGGTAGAACGGATGTGCCCGGGGGGTTATCTCTCTGTTAGGGGGCCCTGAGGATTCTCGGGGTCCATTTTGAGACCTCCGGCTCAGCGACGCTAAACTGGAACATGCGTATCGCAGTGGTACAGAGGAAGCTAGCAATGTGGAAGGCTAGGTATTTGTCTTTTATGGGCAAAGTCCTGGTCCTAAAGGTGGATGTGTTGCCGTCTCTTTTGTATTTGGCGTACATGTACCCATTGCCGGCTTGTCTGAGGAGGCCTCTAGTGAGGCTTGTGTTTCAGTTCATGTGGAGTGGCAGGTGCGAGTGGGTCGCCAGGGCACGCATGCTCTGTCCCATCGGGGAGGGAGGTAGGGGGGTACCACATTTCCCCCTCAAGCTGGACGCAATTTTTGTTTCTTTCTTGTTAACGGAGCTTGCTCATCCAGTGATACACCCGTCCGGTTACCTCCTACGGGTGTTCTTCTCGTATCAGGCGAGAAGCGTAATGGTGTGGTCTAACACGGGTTCTCGGGCGGAACAGCTGCCATGGCACTTTGGTCATGCAGCCAAGTGGCTGCGTGCGCACCCTGAGGTGCGAGTAGGTTTAGATCACAGGCACCTGTACGAGGAGGTCAGAAAGGCAGGGAGTCCGGCGCCTGTAGTGGGCATCTCGGAAGTGGTCTGGGAGGGAGTGCAGGCGCGGGGTCTGGACAACAGGCTCAAGGACCTGAATTGGTTGAGCCTCCATAAGTGCTTGCCGGTACGTTCCATCATGTACCGGTATAGTTTGGTGCAATCCCCCACCTGTCCATGATCCTCTTGTGGCAGGGAGGAGACTGTGCGCCATGTATTTTGGGACTGTGCCTTTGCCGGAGTAGTATGGGCTAGGGCACGGGTGTTGTTAGGTTTGGTAAGGGGGGATTTTGTATTGACATGGGCCAGGTTAGAGAGAGGTGTAGGGAGAGCGAGAGGGACGGATAGGGACAGGTTTCTGCTCTGGCTTCTCATGAGTCGCTTTAAATGGGGGCTGTGGGAAGCCAGGCAGAACATGGTGAAGACAGGGAGAGATTGGGGGGTGGAAGGGATAGTGAGGAGGGTGGAAGGAGATTTGAGGGGGAGGTTGAAGAGGGAGGAGAGGAAGTGGGGGCAGCATGCTGCCCGGGAGAGGTGGAAGGGGGGTTTAGGGCTGGGTGTCATTTAGATTTGTAAGGGGATAGATTAGGGACGGGGAGATAGGGAAAGGTAGTTTGTAGGGTGACGGGGAGGGAAGATGCTCCCCTGAGGTTTTGTTTGGGGTTTTTGTTTAGTTAAATTAAAATACCATTGTTGGAGTATGTATGAAAATGATGAGTTGTAAAGAATGAATGGTATTGAAGGTAATAAATGATTTTTTATAATATTATATTTTTAAGATAGGGCTGTAAAATGTATATTGCGTGAACATCAATCAAATATGCTATGAACATCATAAAAACAAAAAATAGGCTGTTTAGGTTTTCTCACATTTATTGTTTTGTTAGTTTATTCATGTATAGTTTTCTTCATTAAATACCATGAATAACAACCACGCTGCATTTTGGTCCGCCTCTCCTTCACCTAAAGAAAACCGTTACAACTCTGACATTCCACCAACACGATAGTCTACCAAAACCATGGTGTGTCCCCATAGGACCCTGGTCAACATTTGTGCACTATATATAGGGCAGGGGTATTTAATTCTTACCCTATGAGGTCTGGGGCCTGCTGATAATTAATTGCACACACCTGATGTCCCAGGTCTAAGTCAGTCCCTGATTAAAGGGGAACAATGAAAAAATGCAGTGGAACCCGCTTCGAGGTCCAGAGTTGAGATTGAATGATACGGCATAGGAATTCCATCTATTGCAGTAAATAAAATTGTTCAACTAATTGCTTATTGGTCAAAATACAATTATTGGATAATCAAACTGATTTAGTTCTATCAGTTGACTGGTGAATAAGGCAGAAGAGTGAAAGTATGGGAGGTCTTACATTGCCCTCCAGTGGTACTAGCTATTCCTTTCTGTGTGGTGTGTTGAGAAATAAAACCCTACCTAGGCCTACACTTTCCCTTCAGACCTGCTCCCATCTAGCCTCCAGAGTTGGGCTCAATTCAAAAAGCAACTCTTAATTACAATTACAAATGTCACTCATTGACAAGCATTGAAGAGAATTGGAATTGGACTTTTCAGTGTACTTCCTGAATTGACTGGAATTTAAATGAATTGATCCCAACCCTGCTAGCCGCATCCTAATCCACCATCCTTACCGCTGTGCTCTGGTTTAGTTTCACTTAATCCGCATAGCAAAACTGACTTTAAAAATTGTAACCTTTATTTAACCTTTATTTAACCTTTATTTAACTAGTCAAGTCAGTTAAGAACAAATTCTTATTTACAATGACAGCCTACCCCGACGACGCTGGGCCAACTGTGCGGCGCCCCTATGGGACTCCCAATCACGGCCAGTTGTGATACAGCCTGGAATCGAACCAGGGTCTGTAGTGATGCCTCTAGCACTGAGATGCAGTGCCTTAAACCGCTGCGCCTAATGTTATGTTAGCTGGCTGGATCAGGATGGTGCAACGAGGCTAACTCCCATTCTAGAAACCATGTAGTTACGTAGCAATTCCTATGTGACTACAGTGTTGTTACTACAGTTATTATTAATGTTTAGTTGACAGGGGGTATAGTAGCAACTAGTGGCAGGTAGCCCAGCGGTTAAGAGCCGAAAGGTTGCTGGTTCGAATCCCTGAGCCGACTAGGTGAAAAATCTGTCGATGTGCCCTTGAGCAAGGTACTTAACCCCAAATCGCTCTGGATCAGAGCATCTGCTAAATGATCAAAATGTAAAACTTAAGGTAACGTGTTACCCATTATTATGAACATAACATTACCAATAACTTCACTAACTTATTATTTGACTAAAATGTGCATTGCAATGAAACCGCAGCAAAACACATAGGTTAACATAGCACATTGATTAGGGGCAGACATTGATTGAATAATAACAGAATAATAACTGAATGACAATCATCAATAATACAAAACAGCCATTTATTGATTTTGTATCAAGGGGAAATCAAACGAGAATACCATTGCATTTCTTCAATTCTGGTATAGTGTTATTTTTGGAATGGAAAAACAAACCAACATTATTTTGTTGACCTTTCAACTCAAATACAATAAGAGACTAATGGGGAAAAAAGACCAAATAAAAGGGGGAAACAAATCAACTTCAATCAATCAGATATCCATTCCCTCCTACACACAGGCTGCTCAGGGGATCAGCAGGCTCATTCGTGTTCATTAGGGCAAACAGTAGCTAAACGTTTTGCGTTGGAAAACGAAAACAAGTAATTTCTTATTGGGCATGTCCACTCTTTATTCCACTCTTTATTCTTTCATGTCTAATGGTTGAGGGAGAAGATAGATAGACAGAGAACCCAAGTCACCATGGTAGGCCCTATATAATCTCCTCCCCTGATATACAGTATGGTGAGACTCAGAGTCTCAGGGAAGAGAGTGGCATAGAGTATAAACACAGCAGTAGCTCTTCCTCTCCCTCAACCCTTTTGCCATGTTGGTGCAAAAGAACAGGTCACATCCCTGTCCTGACCTGGGAGCCCGCATTGGGCTTTCTGGTCATTTCTTTCAATACAAGGTAGAGAATGTTAGTACTGCGAAAATAATGAGTAGTAGTAGGAGTAGTGTCACCATAGACATACAATATCTTTAGTGATTTACGTACATTCATAAAATAACAGTTTCAAAATACAGTACTTCTTTGGGGGTAAAGAGACTATTATACTGTATAATAATAATAATAATAATATGCCATTTAGCAGATGATTTTTATCCAATTTACAGTCATGCGAACGTCTTCTACTTGCCAAATCAGATAGCGTTAAATACTATGTAGTACAGATACTACTATAGATGTAACCCTTATTTCAAGGTAACATTCTCCGATTACATTGTACTGTAGGCCTACTATGTGTAGACAACCACCTCCTGCCCATATGTTTTAATACAATCCAAAATCAATGAGTGTTTTTATACATTTAGGGTTGGAATGGAATTGCAATCATAATCACAGAACATTTTAATGAAATACATGAAGTAAAGGTGATTTAAAAAATACAAATAAAATCAGGAATGAACACAACTCCAAAGTAAAGATATAATAACAACACACATGCAATCATTTTGGCAAGAAAGTATTTCTACATCCCAAATGGCATCCTATTCCATATATAGCGCACTACCAGGACCCACAGGGCTCAGGTCAAAAGTAGTACACTATATTGGGAATAGGGTGCATAGGGCTCTGGTCTAAAGTAGTGCACTATATAGGGAATAGGGTGCATAAGGCTCTGGTCTAAAGTATTACACTATATAGGGAATAGGGTGTATAGGTGTCTGGTCACAAGTAGTGCACTATATAGGGAATAGGGTCCATAGGGCTGTGGTCTAAAGTAGTACACTATATAGGGAATAGGGTGCCATTTGGGTACACTCCATTTGTCATACCGTATCTTTAAAAACCTCACAGTGAAAAGTTGTGCCCCTTTAAAGAGAACATACAGTTACCCCCTCTCACACACACACACACACACACACACACTCACACACTCACTCCATAGAAAACATCTCAGAGCAGTTAAAACTCTCTCCAGTACCATGGCACCAATGCAGTTGTTTGTTTGTCCTTCACTAAAGTTTCTGTTTTGGCTTGTACCAAAAAATACATCTAGAGAGAAAGTAATTGATCATACCTAGCAAAGAGAAAACAACCTTCTGTGGGTTTGTTAGCCTGCACACAATAGAGGCCCTGAAAAGAACACAGAAATCCAACCAAAGACTGGTGTGTGTGTGTGTGTGTGTGTTTAGGGTTACATGTAATGCGTTATATGTAATCGGATTACACACACACACACAAAAACGAACAGTAATCAGTTACGTTACCAGCAAAAATATTGTAATCAGATTACAGAAACTTTTCAAAAAGGAGATTATTTATTGGATTACTTATAAATTCAGAAAGGCTGTTTGACCAAAAAAAAATATTACGACACCTGTATTATCAATGACATTCAATTCAGCCTTGAAAAAAGGCGCAAATTTAAGTTTGTTCCAACTGACTGAGTCTGACCACAAGTCAGAGACCACTATGATGTCAGAGACCACTATGATGTCAGAGACCACTGTGATGTCACACCAAATGCGTTTGATGGATCCTTTTAGTCTTCTTCGTACGCCTCTTAAGGGGAAGTAATCCAAAAGTAACGGAAAGTAATCCGATTACTTTACTGAGTTGGGGTAATCTACATTTTGGACAAGTAACTAGTAACTGTAACCTGTGTGTGTGTGTGTGGTCTCTCTCTTTATTCGCTGTGCACAACCAAAGACAGATTTCTCAGTTCTCCTTCATATTATCAATATACTGTAAGTGTTCGCCGCTATCAAAGAACTTTACGTTGATTTCTGTGGCCTTTGTTGTCAATCATTTCAGTTGTTCATTCTGCATTCATTTCAAACTGAAATTGGTAGATGTATGTAGAGTCAGTCTCTCGTAATCAAACGTGTTCTTTGGTCGTTTTCATCCTTTTCTTCTTGTCCTTGCATATTTCATATAATACATATATAGTTTATGTTCCAAGGTCGTCACGACAACAAAAAACTATCCATTTCAGTGAAAAATAAATAATGACTCCGGACGTGAACTACTTGTAGTGTAGCTCACAACAAAACAAATATAGCCTTTTGTTCTCTAAGGCAACAGGTCTTCATTATAATTATTTCTTTATATCTTTCAAGTAGCTTTGTCGAAAAAGTGTTGAAGTAAGAAAAAAAAGTATGTGGGTGCGTTCCATACGACACCCTATTCCCTATATAGTGCACAAATTTTGACCAGGGCCCCTATATAGGGAATAGGGTGGCATTTGAGACGCAACTCTAAAGTTGTGTGCAGCAGAATACATGGTCACACACAAACACCTGTCCATCATGGAGCTGAACTGTTTTTTTCATTTTGTTCCAGTGTTCATTAGCCGTTTGTCTCTCTCTCTTTCTTGCTCTCTCGGTCTCGCCTCACTCTCCCCCTCTCTTCTCACTCCCCCTCCCCCACCCCACTCTCCCTCTTTCCCTAACTCACTCACTCACTCACTCACTCACTCCCCCCTCTCTCTTCTCACTTCTTCCCCCCCACTCTCCCTCTTTCCCTAACTCACTCACTCACTCACTCACGTCCCCCCCCCATTCTCCCTCTTTCCTTAACTCATTCACTCCCCCCTTCTCTTCCAACTTCTTCCCCCATTCTCCCTAACTCACCCCCCCTCTCTCTCTTCCAACTTCTTCCCCCCATTCTCCCCCTTTCACTAACTCACCCCCCCCCTCTCTCTTCCAACTTCTTCCCCCCATTCTCCCTCTTTCACTAACTCACTCCCCCCCCCCCCCCCCCCCCCCTCTCATCTCTCTTTTCTTCATGCATTAGCAGCCAGCGGTAATCCCATGACCGTCGGTGGTTGACTGCCCTAGGGACCATTGGGACCACTGGTAAGAAAGTATGTGGTCATCTCTCCCTTCCCCTTCACCTTAACCAGGCCTCTGTGGTCCAGCTGGTAGCCCTTTTGTACCAGGACGTGGTACAGGTCTGTGGTCACCTGGGACAAGACAACACAAGAACACTTAAGTGTGTGTATGTGTGTGTGTGTGTCATTGCCAATTTACTATGTTCCTTCTGACTGCTCAATCCACTGTCTCATCAGCCCAGCCAGGCAATTTATAAACGTGATCTCCATTATAAAAAGCATCTAGACATTATCTCACATTTCTTTTAGACTAACATTTAGTTTTAAACAGCAGAGACTTGTATAAACCTTGCTGTCTGTCTCTCCGACATCAGCAAAAAAAATGTCAATATTTGTCACGTTCTGACCTTTATTTCTGTTGTTTTTGTCATTATTTAGTATGGTCAGGGCGTGAGTTGGGGTGGGCAGTCTATGTTTGTTTTTCTATGATTTTGGGATTTCTATGTTTCGGCCTAGTATGGTTCTCAATCAGAGGCAGGTGTCATTAGTTGTCTCTGATTGAGAATCATACTTAGGTAGCCTGGGTTTCACTGTTTTCATTGTTTGTGGGTGATTGTCTATGTTAGTTGCTTGTGTCAGCACAGTTCTTATGATAGCTTCACGGTCGTTATTTGTTTATTGTTTTTGTACAGTTTATTTCGTGTTTTTCGTCATCTATTAAATGATGCATTCACACCACGTTGCACTTTGGTCTGCTTCTTACGACGATCGTGACAATATTCAAATTGGATCTCCAGCTGTCCCATAGTAATAAACGTGTCGGGAGCCTGGACGAGACAGACAGAGAGGCAGCGTTTCTCAGTCAGTTGAAATCATGAATCAGCTGGCATCATTTATTTTATTTAAAAAATGTTTTTACCTTTATTGAACTAGGCAAGTCAGTTAAGAACAAATTCTTATTTTCAATAATGGCCTAGGAACAGTGGGTTACTGCCTTGTTCAGGGGCAGAACGACAGATTTTTACCTTGTCAGCTCGTTGATTCGATCTTGCAACCTTTCGGTTACCGACCCAATACTCTAACCACTAGGCTACCTGCCGCCCCCACAATTTTATGGATATTTACAAAGAAATGTTGACTGAAAAGGTAAAACGGAACAAAGCGCAGCTTGTTTGCAGTCTTTCCAGCTTGAAGTGATTGTGTTATCTGTGTTGTTGGCTAGCTCCTCTGAACAACAGTGTCCTGACGAGAGAGCACATTTTCTATGCCAGGCTAAATCACACCTCATTAGCTCATTGGTATATGTGTCTATATAAATGTCACTAGAAAACAGCTTAAGCAAATACAACTACTGTTGTTATTCTGGCTCCACTGTTTGACGTGACTAAGTTAGCCATGGTTGACTAGCTAGCAAGCAAGGGATAAGAACGTCACATTTAGAACGAACGACTGGGTCGTGTCCATAGATACAGAACAAAAAGACTGAACGACTGGGTCACGTCTCTGGCAACTGAACCGAGAGAACGTACGACCAGCCGGCTTGGGTAGCAACCCTAGATTTGTGTCAGGACTATATATGTTGTGGAAGGAAGAAATAGTATGAATAAATTCATCAAAATAATGTTTTTTATGTAAAAATATCAATCATTATTTGAATATGTTGGTAACCCGTTGTATTAAAGTGATACAGTGTTTTGGAGGATATTGGCACGGTCTCGGGCCAAACAACACCCATGCCAATATACCCTCCAAACGTTTCGTTTGACCTTTTTCCAATTGACATTTGTTTGTATATATCCATAACAATGATGCCAGCTTTCATGATTTGGACCGACTGAGAAAAGCTGCCTGCCGGTCTGTCTCGTCCAGACTCCTGACACATTCATTACTATGGGACAGCTGGAGATCGAATTTGAATATTGAAACAATATTGCAAATGTCAGAGAGACCGACAGCAAGGTTTATACAAATCTCCGCTGTATAAAACTAAATGTTAGTCTAAAAGAAATGTGAGATAATGTCTAGATGATTTTTATAATGGAGATCACGTTTATAAATTGCTTGGCTGGGCTGATGAGATAGTGGATTGCGCCGTCAGATGGAACAGAGTAAATAGGCATTTTAATGTCATAGATTTAGCTGGTGGTAACTTGTGGAATAGACACCGGCTGGAATTCAATTGTGTTCTGTTCTATTCTATAATGTTCAAGGCACTACACAGCGGAAGGAAGAGTATATGATGGAAAGTGTAGATCTAGTTGAAGTGGAACACTTGGTATCTAGTTACAGCTATTGTTCCTTCCTTGTAAAAACTCATGGTCGCAAAATACTCTTAAGGAAGATGTCAAGCTTGACGTCTAAACGTCAGTCACCTGTACTCATCCTGAATAATGGATTCAAATAAATGAATCTCTGCCTCTTTTGTTAAGTGCTCCAACTCCTTTCTGCCTCAAATTAGTCCCTTTGGAAAGTTTTTCTTGGTGAGCCCTTCTCATGAGCTGCAGTAGGGTTTTATGTACAGCAGGTGGAAGCACTGGTCATGAAGAACAGGGGACACTGAATCTACTGTATATTGAGTTCAAGCTCATCATCTGTTTATTATCCATTCAATTCATTGACTAATTAATATTGCATTTCAATAAGTGTTAAAAGTGAAAGCTGTAGGACTCAATGACATATATAAGTAGGTGTATGTACCTGTATGCAGTCTGGGACTCCGGTGCTGTCCATTCGACTGGCTACGTTGACAGTGTTCCCCCAGATGTCATACTGGGGCTTCCTGGCCCCGATCACCCCAGCCACCACCGGACCCATGTTGAGACCTGCATGAGGAGACCACAGTCAACCTGCCTCCCTGCCTCACACCACGTCACTCTACCTACCTCTTAACTAAACCCTAGCCCAATAATGGAGCCTAACCTTACTTCTTATAGTCCCGAGGACATCACACGTTATGTTTTCCAGGTGAATTTGGCTCTGGAAGACAAGACAGCCAAATACTCCTTCTAAACGTGAATGGATTCTTAATTACAGTATGGTTCTAGAAACATAAATCCTTCTACTTTCATATTACATCAAAAATTATTTCACAAACGCAAAATACACACTTACTGTACACTGTTTTAACTTAGCTGCAGCCGACAGTATTTCTCAGTGACACTTTTGTGCCTGTCTTTCGTTTACACACAACTGTTCGGATACGCAGATAGCGAATTAGCACTCTTTCTTCCATCTGTTTCCCATAAAAAAAGCGCTGTAACATTGAAATATGGTGTGTATCAATTTCACCTTAAAAAATCTTGCTGATATGAAAGATAATGTCTTCATGCTTATAAAACCGTACCTCAAGAAATGCCTGTTAATGTTCAGACCGAGCACTGGCTCTTAACAAAACTCCCCCGTACAGAAGACGCCTTCGTTCAATGACTCTTATGTGTAATATAATCATTATCAATGGCTAGGGATTCCCAATGTTGTCCTAGAGCGCTGCAACACCCGCAGGCTTTTGTTCCAGCCCAACACTAATACACCTCAACTAATGGTTGACTACTGTCGCCCTCCAAGACCAGGGTTGATCCACACTCTCAGTGCGTAGACTTCACAAAGGGACACCTCAACAGAAACGTGAAGTTATTGAAAGACTGTTCGTTGATGTACTTCATCTGTTCTCTGTCTCATGACGGCCACTACTCCTCTTCCTCCTACTACTACTCCTCCTCCTACTACTACTCCTACTACTACTACTCCTACTACTCCTCCTCCTCCTACTACTCCTACTACTCCTCCTACTCCTCCTCCTACTACTACTCCTCCTCCTCATCCTCCTCATCCTACTCATCCTCCTCTTCCTACTACTACTGTTCCTCCTACACCTCCTATTCCTCCTCCTCCTCCTCCTACTACTACTACTACTCTTCTTCCTCCTCCTCCTCCTACACACCCTACTCCTACACATCCTACTCCTCTTTCTACTACTTCTACATCTACTACTCCTAATACTCCTCTTACTCCTACTCATCCTACTCATCCTCCTCCTCCTACACCTCCTCCTACACCTCCTCCTACTACTACTCCTACTCCTCCTACTACTACTCCTCCTTCTCCTGCTCCTCCCCATCCTCTTCCTACTACTCCTCCTCTTGTTCCTCCTACTCCTCCTCCTCCTACTACTACTCCTACACATCCTACTCCTATACATCCTACTCCTACTCCTCTTCCTACTACTACTACTACTACTACATCTACTACTCCTAATACTCCTCTTACTCCTCCTCCTGTTCCTCCTACTCCTTCTCCTCCTACTACTACTCCTACACATCCTACTCCTACACCTCCTACTCCTCTTCATACTACTACATCTACTACTCCTAATAATCCTCTTACTCCTACTACTCCTCCTGCTACTCCTACTCTTCCTACTACTACTACTCCTACTCATCCTACTCATCCTCCTCCTCCTCCTCCTCCTCCTACTACTACTCCTCCTTCTCCTGCTCCTCCCCATCCTCTTCCTACTACTCCTCCTCTTGTTCCTCCTACTCCTCCTCCTCCTACTACTACTCCTACACATCCTACATACATCCTACTCCTACTCCTCTTCCTACTACTACTACTACTACATCTACTACTCCTAATACTCCTCTTACTCCTCCTCCTACTACTACTACTCCTGCTACTACTCCTACTACTCCTCCTGCTACTCCTCCTTCTACTACTACTACCTCCTCCTCCTACTACTACCTCCTCCTCCTCCTGCTGCTGCTACTCCTCCTGCTTCTACTCCTCCTCCTCCTCTACCTCCTCCTACTACCTCCTCCTCCTGCTGCTACTCCTCCTGCGACTGCTACTCCTCCTCCTACTCCTCCTGCTCCTCCTCCTCCGACTACTACTACTACTCATCCTCCTACTCCTCCTCCTCCTACTGCTGCTATTACTCATGCTGCTGCTACTCCTCCTCTTGCTGCTACTCCTACTCCTAATACTCCTCCTCCTCCTCCTCCCCCTACTACTCCTCCTAATACTCCTCCTCCTACTACTACTCCTCCTCCTACGCCTCCTCCTCCTACTACTTCTACTCCTCCTCCTCCTGCTACTACTCCTCCTACTACTACTCCTCCTCCTACTACTCATCCTCCTACTACTACTCCTCCTCATCCTCCTACTCCTCCTCATCCTCCTACTCCTCCTCCTCATCCTCCTCCTCCTGCTACTCCTCCTGCTGCTGCTACTCCTCCTCCTCCTAATTCTCCTACTCCTCCCCCTACTACTCCTCCCAATACTCCTCCTCCCCCTACTACGACTCCTACTCCTCCTCCTCCTACTACTCCTCCGACACCTACGACTCCTGCTACTCCTCCTGCTACTACTATACCACCCTACCTTATCTCTACTATAGTTCCAGGGACTCACCTATTTTCATCTGGAAGTTATTGAAGGAGTGTTCATTGATGTACTTCATCTGTTCTTTGAGTCTCATAGCGTAGTCTGCCAGAGCCAGGATGTGTGATCGTCCCTCACGGTCGTAGGTAGAGTCGTTGAGGCCAGAGGCTGCCATATAAGTGCTACCGATGGTCTTTATCTTTTCCAGCTGGCGGAACTGGTCTTCACTGATGATCTGGGGGGAGGAACAGACGTAGGATCTTCATTTGAGACAGTTTGCTACAGCAGGGAAAAAAAATCCTGCAGCAACAGGAAAGTTCAATTATTCTGTGGATTATAATTAATGGACATTTTTGTAGGGGTTGATACATTTTTCAGAAGGGAAAATCAAGTCAAAAAAATAAAAAAATAGCCTTTCATGAACTAACACTCCCATCCCCCTACTCACACTGACTTCGCTCATAGCTACTTTATTGAGGAAAAATGTACTTCCTATGACTGACATATGTGGTTGTCCCACCTAGCTGGATAAGAGCATCTGCTAAATGACTAATATGTAATGTAAAAATGTAGTTAAAGGATTGTCATCAGCGGAAAGGAAGAGCATTACGAACTACAGTCTTCTTTTTCTTCTTTCGTAGACACAGAACATGTCATCATGCATAGACTACTGTTACTGTTCCCTCCATTGCTGATTTGTGGCTTTCATTACAGACTATTCCTAAGCGACTTACGATCTCCCGCCACTCCTCCACCTTCCCTCAGTCCTCCCCATCCTCCTCCCCTCCCTCCTCATTGGCTCTTGGGTGATTAAAAGAAGTACATTCAGAGAAACAAACCTCGTCAAAGTCTGCAATGATCTCGTTGAGCAGCCGGAGACACTCCACTCCCTCGTTGTTGGCCTCCAGCTCTACGTAGAACTCAGAGAAGTTGGAGATGGAGGCGAACATGACGGCCACACACTCACAGGACTGGTAGTAGAGCTCGTCGTTTCGCCTCTCCCGCGTCAGGAAGTGGGCGGCCACGTCTTTAGGCAGGATGTTGTGGAGGAGCCGGCGGTTGTAGGCCTGAAGCTCCTCCATCTCCTCTTTCTCCTCTGTGGCCTGGAGAGGACAGACAGGGGAATGGGGATACGGTTTGTTAAAAGGCTTGTGGCCTGGAGAGGACAGACAGGGGAATGGGGATAAGGTTTGTTAAAAGGCCTGTGGCCTGGAGAGGACAGACAGGGGAATGGGGATACGGTTTGTTAAAAGGCTTGTGGCCTGGAGAGGACAGACAGGGGAATGGGGATAAGGTTTATTAAAAGTCCTGTGGCCTGGAGAGGACAGACAGGGGAATGGGGATAAGGTTTGTTAAAAGGCCTGTGGCCTGGAGAGGACAGACAGGGGAATGGGGATAAGGTTTGTTAAAAGGCCTGTGGCCTGGAGAGGACAGACAGGGGAATGGGGATACGGTTTGTTAAAAGGCCTGTGGCCTGGAGAGGACAGACAGGGGAATGGGGATACGGTTTGTTAAAAGGCCTGTGGCCTGGAGAGGACAGACAGGGGAATGGGGATACGGTTTGTTAAAAGGCCTGTGGCCTGGAGAGGACAGACAGGGGAATGGGGATAAGGTTTGTTAAAAGGCCTGTGGCCTGGAGAGGACAGACAGGGGAATGGGGATACGGTTTGTTAAAAGGCCTGTGGCCTGGAGAGGACAGACAGGGGAATGGGGATACGGTTTGTTAAAAGGCCTGTGGCCTGGAGAGGACAGACAGGGGAATGGGGATAAGGTTTGTTAAAAGGCCTGTGGCCTGGAGAGGACAGACAGGGGAATGGGGATAAGGTTTGTTAAAAGGCCTGTGGCCTGGAGAGGACAGACAGGGGAATGGGGATACGGTTTGTTAAAAGTCCTGTGGCCTGGAGAGGACAGACAGGGGAATGGGGATAAGGTTTGTTAAAAGGCTTGTGGCCTGGAGAGGACAGACAGGGGAATGGGGATACGGTTTGTTAAAAGGCCTGTGGCCTGGAGAGGACAGACAGGGGAATGGGGATACGGTTTGTTAAAAGGCTTGTGGCCTGGAGAGGACAGACAGGGGAATGGGGATAAGGTTTGTTAAAAGGCCTGTGGCCTGGAGAGGACAGACAGGGGAATGGGGATAAGGTTTGTTAAAAGTCCTGTGGCCTGGAGAGGACAGACAGGGGAATGGGGATAAGGTTTGTTAAAAGGCCTGTGGCCTGGAGAGGACAGACAGGGGAATGGGGATAAGGTTTGTTAAAAGGCCTGTGGCCTGGAGAGGACAGACAGGGGAATGGGGATACGGTTTGTTAAAAGGCCTGTGGCCTGGAGAGGACAGACAGGGGAATGGGTCAACCACTGTCTGTCTGTAGGTTTTGAGAGGAACTCAGAATGCTGATTGGTTTTTGGTACAGTAAAGTTCGACCAGAGGTGAGAGTAATGTCACTCCGTTTGATAAATGGAGAAAGAATGAGCCCTGCAATCTTAGTGATGTCACCAGATACAACAAATGGGGCGTGAGGTGGACTCCACCTGCTGGACCAGTGTGTGTGAGGCCGGGTCCTACCTGCAACTTCCACAGGAAGTCGAGGCGTGCGGTGGACTCCACCTGCTGAGCATGTAGGTACAGAGCCAGGACGAACACCGTAAGGATGACAGGGGTCATGACCTTTAGGGACACCTTGGTCACAGTCTCCTGGCTGGATGGAGGAAACAGAACCACAATCAACCAACCAACCAACCAACCAACCAATCAATCAATCACACTCCTGGCTGAGAGGAGACAGGACCACAATCAATCAATCAACCAATCACACTCCTGGCCAAGAGGAGACAGGGGGAGAATGGACTCAGTCTAGGAGTACACATGGTAACAGAACATTGAGTTGAGAGGAGACAGGGAGAGGATGGACTCAGTCTAGGAGTAGACATGGTAACAGCACATTGAGTTGAGAGGAGACGGGGAGAATGGACTCAGTCTAGGAGTAGACATGGTAACATAACATTGAGTTGAGAGGAGACAGGGAGGATAGACTCAGTCTAGGAGTAGACATGGTAACAGAACATTGAGTTGAGAGGAGAGGAGATGGGGAGAGGATGGACTCAGTCTAGGAGTAGACATGGTAACAGAACATTGAGTTGAGAGGAGACAGGGAGAGGATGGACTCAGTCTAGGAGTAGACATGGTAACAGAACATTGAGCTGAGAGGAGACAGGGAGAGGATGGACTCAGTCTAGGAGTAGACATGGTAACAGAACATTGAGCTGAGAGGAGACAGGGAGAGGATGGACTCAGTCTAGGAGTAGACATGGTAACAGAACATTGAGCTGAGAGGAGACAGGGGGAGAATGGACTCAGTCTAGGAGTAGACATGGTAACAGAACATTGAGTTGAGAGGAGACAGGGAAGATAGACTCAGTCTAGGAGTAGACATGGTAACAGAACATTGAGTTGAGAGGAGAGGAGACGGGGAGAGGATGGACTCAGTCTAGGAGTAGACATGGTAACAGAACATTGAGTTGAGAGGAGACAGGGAGGATGGACTCAGTCTAGGAGTAGACATGGTAACAGAACATTGAGCTGAGAGGAGACAGGGAGAGGATGGACTCAGTCTAGGAGTAGACATGGTAACAGAACATTGAGTTGAGAGGAGACAGGGAGGATGGACTCAGAACACTGACACTATAAGACCTAAAGACAGAAATGAACGTACCATGTCTCTGTAGTTGTTTTATTGAAACTAGGAATCCTAGGGAAAAAATAACACACACATTTATCAAATAGTTTCAACACCTGACAAGACCTTTGTGCTTTGCACAGCTTAAGTATTTGAACGAAAACAAGTACTACTTGAACAAATACTATTTCAGGTGGGATAGGGTTAGGGTGGGCTAGGGTTAGGGTGGGCTAGGGTTAGGGTGGGCGGGTGGGCAGTAGGCTACAGTTAGTGACTCACAGGGTGTGTGTGTGTGGTGTGTGTCTGTGTGTGTTAACTCACAGGGTGCTGGCGGTGAGCAGCAGGTCAGCGTTGTCGAACAGGGCCACCTGGGGCCACTCCACCAGCAGCAGGAAGGTGACCTGGATCAGCACCATGAGGGCCAGCTTGCCTATACTGCTGATGTGGAGGAACACACTGCAGGCCAGCAGGGTCAGGAGAACACTGTAGCAGAAATACTGGAAGGGGGGGCATAGCAAGTTATAACAATGTTAATAAACACAGACAATAGTCACACCACACACACAGTAGCGTCCCAGCTGGGCTCACCTCAGGGAAGTGGCATGGTGTGGGCTGGCTGGGGCACAGGGTCAGTCCGTCCTGTGCTGACTGGCTCAGGTTGTGTAGTAGACACAGGGTCACCAAGCTGGAGGACAGGTTCCTCTCACGCACCACACAGTCCACCAGGCCCTCTCTGTCACAGGTCAACTAGAGAGAGACACAGTCTTAAATCACACGTCAACCAACAGAGAAGCCAACTGAACAGAGAAGCCAACTGAACAGAGAAGCCAACTGAACAGAGAAGCCAACTGAACAGATGGCAAACTGAACAGATGGCAAACTGAACTACTACTACACACACACACACACACACACACACACACACACACACACACACACACACACACACACACACACACACACACACACACACACACACACACACACACACACGTGTTAGTCAGTTAGCAGACACTCTTACAGTAGTGAGTGCAGACATTTTCGTAGTGCATTTGCAGGCACTATTGGGAGAATTGTCATGCCTACCATGTTAACAAAGGCAGACATGAAGAGAAGTAGGATGGTGAGAACTCCCACCAGGGTACTGTTGGTACGAGACTGGACTATATTCGTAGTCACTGTCTGCAAGGCAACTGGGAAGAGCTGGGAGGAGGAGAGAGAGGGGGAGGGGGGAGAGCGAGAGAGAGAGGGGATATTATTAATTTTGTTATACATGAAAATGTAAATTCAAACAAATGTTAACTTTTGGGTACATCTCTATAAAAGGTGCTTGTATGATTTCAAAAATGATGGAGGAGTCTGTCCTTTACCTTGACGCAGGAGTAAATGGCACAGATGAAGAGGATGTTGACGAGGATGATGAAGATGATGATGTAGACACCCAGCATGAGAGGTGTGCTGTGGAGAGGAACTGACTCAAGTCACAACTGCACCACAATCAATCCTCACAGGTCACTACTCAGTACATTTTCTATGATCGGTTAAAAAGGCTGTCCCCTATTTGGTCCTTGGAGCTGGGTACCCTGTGTCGGTTCAGCCTGACCAACTAGCAGCCTGGTTAGTTCCATACGGTTACAGACAGGTGGAGGTTTAAGAGAAGTACTTACTGTGGGAAGATGATGATCTGAATGAAACAGATGAAGCAGAAGACTAACAGAGCACAGGCCACGTAGCCTCCGAAACGATCATCCACCTTCTTGGAGAACTAAAAACACAATGAGGAGAAGAGCAGCAAACTCAACACAACACACAACACTCTGCATATAATGTCCCAAAAACATCTCTAGCTGTCAAATCCTTACTTCAAAGCTCATTTGAGGAGGTTTGGATTGGAGCCTCCTCCTCCAATGAGATTTGAGTGGGAGGTTTTGGAATTGAGGAAACAAGGATTTAACACCCAGTAATGCTTTGAGACACAGCCAATGAATCACCACCCTATCTCCTCCCACCTTGTTCTCCAGGTCTTTTGTCTGGAAGGTGAGGAGGAACTTCTTGACGTGGTCTTTACGGAGTTGGTCTATGCTGCGGGCGTCAATGGCTCGGCCCAGAAACTCATCCACCTCATCCTCAGGGTTCAGGGCCTCCTGGGAACAACGGCTAGACAAGACAGACCAGACCAGACCAGACCAGACAGAAAGAGTCAGCAACCCAATAATATATACTGGGCCAATGACTACACTACACACACACACAGAGTAACCCATTAACAACTACTGGGCCAAATTAAGATAACTCACTTGTCTTGTCTGGACGTTTCATCAATTCCCTGGGAGAAGAGAGAACGAGATGGAGAGAAGAAAAGAGAACGAGCGATAAAGAGAGAGCAAGAGGGAGGGGTAGAAAGAAAGCGAGATTAGGTTTTAGACAGGTAGCCAGTGAAAACCACAGTGAAAGATTGACTCTGTGTGTTTTTCATTGGCTGACTCAGACTTCTGCGCACTTAATCCCTGGTAGCCAGACTGATGTTTTAATTAATGCTGTGAGGATTCAAATTATACCCTCCTCCCCCCCTGGGCAATACCCCTCAGAGAAGGAGAGAGAGAAAGATGAGGAGAGGGGAAGATGAGAGGAGAGGGGAAGGGAGGAAATGAGAAGAGGAGGGGTGAGGAGAGGAGAGCAAAAGACAGAGGAAAGGAGAGAGGTTGCAGACAACAGGAGGAGAGGAGAGGATGCAGACAACAGGAGGCGAGGAGAGGTTGCAGACAACAGGAGGAGATGAGAGGTTTCAGACAACAGGAGGAGAGGAGAGGTTGTAGACAACAGGAGGAGAGGAGAGGTTGCAGACAACAGAAGGAGAGGTTGCAGACAACAGGAGGAGAGGAGAGGTTGCAGACAACAGGAGGAGAGGAGGATGCAGACAACAGGAGGAGAGGAGGATGCAGACAACAGGAGGAGAGGAGAGGTTGCAGACAACAGGAGGAAAGGAGAGGATGCAGACAACAGGAGGAGAGGAGAGGTTGCAGACAACAGGAGGAGAGGAGAGGGTGCAGACAACAGGAAGAGAGGAGAGGTTGCAGACAACAGGAGGAGAGGAGAGGATGCAGACAACAGGAGGAGAGGAGAGGATGCAGACAACAGGAGGAGGGGAGAGGATGCAGACAACAGGAGGAGAGGAGAGGATGCAGACAACAGGAGGAGAGGAGAGGTTGCAGACAACAGGAGGAGAGGAGAGGTTGCAGACAACAGGAGGAGAGGAGAGGTTGCAGACAACAGGAGGAGAGGAGAGGATGCAGACAACAGGAGGCGAGGAGAGGTTGCAGACAACAGGAGGAGAGGAGAGGTTGCAGACAACAGGAGGAGGAGAGGAGAGGTTGCAGACAACAGGAGGAGAGGAGAGGTTGCAGACAACAGGAGGAGAGGAGAGGTTGCAGACAACAGGAGGAGAGGAGAGGATGCAGACAACAGGAGGCGAGGAGAGGTTGCAGACAACAGGAGGAGGAGAGGAGAGGTTGCAGACAACAGGAGGAGAGGAGAGGTTGCAGACAACAGGAGGAGAGGAGAGGTTGCAGACAACAGGAGGAGAGGAGAGGATGCAGACAACAGGAGGAGAGGAGAGGATGCAGACAACAGGAGGAGAGGAGAGGATGCAGACAACAGGAGGAGAGGAGAGGATGCAGACAACAGGAGGAGAGGAGAGGTTGCAGACAACAGGAGGAGAGGAGAGGTTGCAGACAACAGGAGGAGAGGAGAGTTTGCAGACAACAGGAGGAGAGGAGAGGTTGCAGACAACAGGAGGAGAGGAGAGGTTGCAGACAACAGGAGGAGAGGAGAGGATGCAGACAACAGGAGGCGAGGAGAGGTTGCAGACAACAGGAGGAGAGGAGAGGTTGCAGACAACAGGAGGAGGAGAGGAGAGGTTGCAGACAACAGGAGGAGAGGAGAGGTTGCAGACAACAGGAGGAGAGGAGAGGTTGCAGACAACAGGAGGAGAGGAGAGGTTGCAGACAACAGGAAGAGAGGAGAGGTTGCAGACAACAGGAGGAGAGGAGAGATTGCAGACAACAGGAGGCGAGGAGAGGTTGCAGACAACAGGAGGAGAGGACGATGCAGACAACAGGAGGAGAGGAGAGGTTGCAGACAACAGGAGGCGAGGAGAGGTTGCAGACAACAGGAGGAGAGGAGGATGCAGACAACAGGAGGAGAGGAGAGGTTGCAGACAACAGGAGGAGAGGAAAGGATGCAGACAACAGGAGGAGAGGAGAGATTGCAGACAACAGGAGGCGAGGAGAGGTTGCAGACAACAGGAGGAGAGGAGGATGCAGACAACAGGAGGAGAGGAGAGGTTGCAGACAACAGGAGGAGAGGAGAGGTTGTAGACAACAGGAGGAGAAGAGAGGTTGCAGACAACAGGAGGAGGAGAGGTTGCAGACAACAGGAGGAGAGGAGAGGTTGCAGACAACAGGAGGAGGAGAGGTTGCAGACAACAGGTGGAGATGAGAAAGGTTATTCGCAATGCAGCCCTGCATTGACTGATCAGATCATTGTTGATGTGAAATTCAAGTTTAAAGTTGTATTAGTCGTATGTAAGTAGTCTAGCGGTTAAGAGCATTGGGCCAGTAACTGAATGTTAGAGCCGACTAGGTGAACAATCTGTAGATGTGCCTCTGAGCAAGGCACTTAACCCTAACTGGTCCTGTAAGTGGCTCTGGACAAAAGAGTCTGATAAATTACTAACATGTAAATAAAATGTACAGTAAATTGTCCAATGAAATGCTTGCAGGTTATTCTCAACATTGCAACAACAACAAAAAGAAATAATAAAACATAAGAATAGGTACATAAAGCAAATGACTCAGTAGAATAAACATGTTAAAATAAAGTATAAAACAAGAAGGTACAATTTACAGTCCAATATTTTCTGGGAAGGGGAATTGGGAGGCAAGTGTGCAGTTTTAGCAATAATAATAAGAGACTGGTAGCAGCAGTAGTGATGTGCGTGTGGCATAAATGCGCCTGTCTGTGTGTGTGTGTGTGTGTGTGTGTGTGTGTGTGTATCACGCCCTGAACTTAGAGAGCAGTTTTATTTCTCTATTTGGTTGGGTCAGGGTGTAATTTGGGGTGGGCATTCTAGGTTGTTTGTTTCTATGTTTTGGCCGGGTATGGTTCTCCATCAGGGACAGCTGTCTATCGTTGTCTCTGATTGGGAATCATACATAGGCAGCCTTTTTCCTTTTGTTATTTGTGGGTAGTTGTCTTCGTTTGTGCATGTTTAGCCTTATGGAGCGTCGCGGTCGTTTTTGTTGTATTATTGTTTTGTTGGCGACATAAAGGAAAATGTACCACGCTCAACACGCTGCACCTTGGTCTGTTCTATACGACGATCGTGACAGTGTGTGCGTGAAGGTGTACTTTTTTGCATTTTTTTATTTATTGAACCTTTATTTAACTAGGCAAGTCAGTTAAGAACAAATTCTTATTTACAATGACGGCCTACCAAAAGGCCTCCTGCGGGGACGGGGGCCTAGGATTGAAAATAAATAAATACAATATAAATATAGGACAAAACACACATCACAACAAGAGAGACAACACTACATAAAGAGAGACCTAAGACAACAACAACACATAACAACACAACATGGTAGCAACACAACATGGTAGCAGCACAAAACATGGTACAAACATTATTGGGCAAAGTCAACAGCACAAAGGTCAAGCAGGTAGAGACAACAATACATCACACAAAAAGCAGCCACAACTGTCAGTAAGAGTGTCCATGATTGAGTCTTTGAATGAAGAGATGGAGATAAACTGTCCAGTTTGAGTGTTTGTTGCAGCTCGTTCCAGTCGCTAGCTGCAGCGAACTGAAAAGAGGAGCGACCCAGGGACGTGTGTGCATTGGGGACCTTTAACAGAATGTGGCTGGCAGAACGGGTGTTGTATGTGGAGGATGAGGGCTGCAGTAGATATCTCAGATAGGGGGGAGTGAGGCCTAAGAGGGTTTTATAAATAAGCATCAACCAGTGAGTCTTGCGATGGGTAAACAGAGATGACCAAACAGAGATACCAGAGGAGTATAGAGTGCAGTGATGTGTCCTATAAGGGGCATTGGTGGCAAATCTGATGGCCGAATGTTAAAGAACATCTAGCCGCTCGAGAGCACCCGAGAGCACCCACCCTTAGCTGCTGATCTATAAACGATGTCTCCGTATTCTAGAATGGGTAGGATGTTCATCTGAATCAGGGTTAGTTTGGCAGCTGGGGTGAAAGAGGAGCGATTACGATAGAGGAAACCAAGTCTAGATTTAACAATAGCTTGCAGTTTTGATATGTGCTGAGAGAAGGACAGTGTACTGTCTAGCCATACTCACAAGTACTTGTATGAGGTGACTACCTCAAGCTCTAAACCTTCAGAGGTAGTAATAACACCTGTGGGTAGAGGGGCATTCTTCTTACCAAACCACATGACCTTTGTTTTGGAGGTGTTCAGAACAAGGTTAAGGGTAGAGAAAGCTTGTTGGACACTATGAAAGCGTTGTTGTAGAGCATTTAACACAAAATTCAGGGAGGGGCCAGCTGAGTATAAGACTGTATCATCTGCATATAAATGGATGAGAGAGCTTCCTACTGCCTGAGTTATGTAGTTGATGTAAATTGAGAAGAGTGTGGGGCCTAGGATCGAGCCTTGGGGTACTCCCTTGGAGACAGTCATTGACCGAGACAGCAGATTTTCTGACTTTATACACTGCACTCTTTGAGAGAGGTAGTTGGCTAACCAGCCCAAAGGCCCCTCAGAGACACCAATACTCCTTAGTCGGCCCACAAGAATGGAATGGTCTACCGTATCAAAAGCTTAGGCCAAGTCAATAAAAATAGCAGCACAATATTGCTTAGAATCAAGGGCAATGCAGCAAACTGAAAAGAGGAGTGACCCAGGGGTGTATGCACTTTGGGGACCTTTAACAGAATCTGACTGGCAGAACGGGTGTTGTGTGTGGAGGACGAGGGCTGCAGTAGATATCTCAGATAGGGGGTGTGAGGCCTAAGAGGGTTTTCCTGCCTGGTTGGCCCTGTCCGGGGGTATCGTCGAACGGGGTCACAGCGTCTCCCGACCCTTTCTGTCTCAGCCTCCAGTATTTATGCTGCAATAGTTTGTGTCGGGGGGCTAGGGTCAGTCTGTTATAGCTGAAGTATTTCTCCTGACTTATCCAGTGTCCTGTGTGAATTTAAGTATGCTCCCTCTTCTCTCGGAGGAACCTGAGTCCTAGGACCATGCCTCAGGACTACCTGGCCTCCTGTCCACCTGGTCATGCTGCTGCTCCAGTTTCAACTGTTCTGCCTGCGGCTATGGAACACTGACCTGTTCACCGAACGTGCTACCTTGTCCCGGACCGGCTGTTTTCGACTCTCTCTCTAACTCTGAATGATTGGCTATGGAAAAGCCAACTGACATTTACTCCTGAGGTGCTGACCTGTTGCACCCTCTACAACCACTGTGATTATTATTATTATTAGACCATGCTGGTCATCTATGAACGTTTCCAGATATCATCAACAGTAAAACAATCAAGGTACGGCAGAGGACAGGGAGAGATCTGCAGTGCTGATTTATGACATCTGAATGTGCATTAGATGGCAACAAGAACATATTATACAGCAATTTCATCAGGTAACATGAATACAAAGACAGCGAGAGCTGGTTAGAATATAATGGGAGGCCAAAAGTCTGTGTAACCAATAGAGTGACAGAGTCCCGAGTGTTGGAACAAACATAGTCTGTCCCAAGGTTGAGTAAAGAAAGTTTGTAGTCTACAAAGTAAGCAGGAGTCATTAGGCAAATAGCAAAATGCACAATATTTTTTTTATATATATAACTACTTAATATATAGCCATTGTAAATTCAGTCATTTGCACCAACAGCGCATGAGTGCTGGAGGTGAGCGAAAGCTCAGGAGAGAGGGGGGAGTGTGGTGGGGGTACCTGTACCAGACAGGGGGAGACAGGCCAGGGCAGACGGTGAACAGATCGCCAGGTGGAATCCAAGCAGCAGTACAGCAGGTAACAGGAGTAGGTGTCACACCCACTTGGGAGGAGCTTTTATTTCTGGAGTCAGATTTCTTGTAGAAAATGCCAGTGAATGGTCTTTGAACAGCATGAGGGGGCTTCAGAGGACGCTTCAAAGACTTCTCCCACTTGTTGGGCCCAAAGGCCTCGACACTTTTTACTTCACACCTTGATGCTAATTGAATTTGTATCTGGTCTGTCCTTGCAAGTCTTAACTCAGTGTTCAGTCCCCATGAAATATATAATTGTTTATATCATTATATCATTTATTTTTTTCATTTTTTCTCTTTTTCTTCTTGGCTTTCAAAATAGCATCCGACCAAACACTACTCACTCAGTTCCAGGTTGGATGGTGTCCTCCTGTCTCTACTGTTTGTTTGCTAGAGCACCCTCCGTATAGCTTGGAAAAAGAAATCCTTGGAAGAAATAATCTCTACAGTTAATTTTGGTCAATTTCCTCTTCCAAGGTTTTCTTTCTACAAACAGTAGAGACCGGAGGACACCAGGTTGTATGTTTGGTTGTATGTTTGGAGTTTTGATCTGGAGCGAAGGCCATGTTGTGGAGGTTAGCATCCTACATATGTACCTGCCGAAAAATCCAAGTTTATCGAACTCCAAATCTATCCTTTTGTAAAAACACATGTTGAAAAATGTGAGAGCTCACATGCAGCTGTGCCTCTCTCTCTGAAGGTGTAGAGAGTCAGTGCAGGTGGTCAGTACAGTTCAGTACAGTTCAAGTGTTCAGCAGTCTGATGGCTTGTAGATAGAAACTCTCTCTGTTGGTATCAGACCTCATGCTCTGATACCATTTGCCCGACAGTAAGGGAGTGAACAGCTCATAGCTGGGGTGTGTGTGGGGTCTTTGATGATGCTTCCTCAGGCAGCTTCTCGGAATCATATCAGTCTTTAACAAGTGTAAGGCTAGCTGTCTGCTGCTGGCCACTAACTTCCATTGGGTGTTGGCTGTCCACTAACCACAGTAGGGCTGTGTAACTCCCACTTGTTGTGATGCAGGTTGGTCTGTACTAATCAATACAGGTTCTGGGCTTTCCATTGGCTGTTTGAGAGCTTTAGGCTTATAATAGACACAGTTGATTAATAAAGCTAGAGGAATTCTACAACATAGAGAGCCCTTTTAAAAGCAACTGGAAATAATCCTAAAACAATCATCTATCAGTTCTCAACCAATTCTAATTGGTCTATGACAGCCATATTCTAATTGGTCCATGACAGCCATATTCTAATTGGTCCATGACAGCCATATTCTAATTGGTCCATGACAGCCATATTCTAATTGGTCCCTGAACGTGTCCAGACAAATGAAAATAAAGTTACACACTCATCTCTCCATGATGGGGATTTATTTGTCCAAAGAGCCTTTATCAAGGTGTAGTGCTGAGCGAATACCCGAAATGTCGGTTATTTTGGGGATTGACAGACGGTTCAATTATCTGAATTCCATGTTGTTGTGTTTTTTTCTCTGTGAGCTCAATGAGCACATTGAGCAGTTTCTCTAGAGATACACTACATGACCAAAAGTATGTGGACATTGAAAATCTAATTCCAAAATCATGGGCATTAATATAGAATTGGTCCCCCCTTTTCTGCTATAACAGCCTCCAATCTTCTGGGAAGGCTCTCAGTTGCCGTTCCAATTCATCCCAAAGGTGTTCGATGGGGTTGAGGTCAGAGCTCTGTGCAGGCCAGTCAAGTTCTTCCACACCAACCTCGTCAAACCATTTCTGTATGGACCTCGCTTTGTGCACGGGGGCATTGTCATGCTGAAACAGGAAAGGGCTTTCCCCAAACTGATGCCACAAAGTTGGAAGCACAGAATTGTCTAGAATGTCATAGTATGCTGTAGCATTAAGATTTCCCTTCACTGGAAATAAGGGGCCCGAACCATGAAAAACAGCCCAGACCATTGTTCCTCCTCCACAAACATTACATTTGCCACTATGCATTGGGGCAGGTAGCACTTGTGCTTCTGCTCGGCCATGGAAACTCATTTCATGAAGCTCCAGATGAACAGTTCTTGTGCTGACGTTGCTTCCAGAGAAGTTGGGAACTCGGTAGTGAGTGTTGCAACCAAGGACAGACTATTTTTACGCAC